>NC_132796.1:28915151-29218181 GCF_048418805.1 Vulpes vulpes | reverse complement strand
CCCAGATATTTGTAGGGTTGTTTGTTTAGGTAGTAGAAAATTGTGCCTATGACTGCACAGTTATTGCCAAAAGAACAGAAGAAGGTATATTGTTTTCTAAGATGCTGCTCAAGGTTTGTATTGATAATATGTATATTTTAAACTATTGTTTGGTGATATGGGCAATTTGAGGCAAAAAAATCAATGTTCATTAGTTCATGAATTGTATGAATTTTCCCCTCTGTGTCATATAGTGTGCTAGGAGTTGGGGATACAGAACTCAGTATTTATAGAAGAATCTAGTAAATTTTTTGTTAGAGGTATGCATAATATGTTGTGGAAGAATGCAGAAAGAGAATAATTGGAGAGGGAATCAGAGAGGGAATCTTGGAGATGGCATCAAGGCAGGATTCCTGGAGAAATCTCTTGACTAGAGATTTGAAGGGTGAATAAGATTTAGGTAAAAGAAAAAGTAAGATTTTTGAGAAGATATTTCCCTTTAGATATAAAACATCTTTAAAGGCATAGAAGGATAAAGTGAGAACTTCTAGTAAAGGAATATGATATAAGTGTGGTAAACTAAGCCCACATCACACCATGCTTTGTGTATTAATCTAAGAGATTGGGACATTATAATGAAAACTATTTGGGACTATTATAAATATTGCCAAGTACTCCATATTAGGTTTTTTCCAATACTCACTATGCCCACAATGTATGAGGATGTGTTACCCACAGCCAGCCTTTTAACAGAATTTGGTATCAAATTTCGGATTTTTGCCAATCTGTTTAGATGAAAATGGTGTATCATATACATATAAACTTGTCAATTGTATTTTTAATTCAAGTCTAATTAACATACAATACTATTATTTTCAAGTGTACAACATAGTGACTTGACCCTTGTATCCATTGCAAAATGATCACCTCATTGAGTCTAGCTATCATCTGTCAGCATACAAGTTAATACAGTATTATTGACTATAATCACCATGCTATACATTATACTCCCATAATTTATTTGTTTATAACTGGAAATTTTTACTTTTTGATCCTCTTTACCTATTTCACCACTTGCAACCCTACCCTGGTGACCACCAATCTGTTCTCTGTATCTATGTCCTTGGGTTTTGTTTTGCTTTTTAGACTCTACATATAAGTGAAATAATGTAGTTTTTTTTCTTTCTCTGTCTGACTTATTTCACTTAGCATACTACCCTCTAGGTCCATCCATGTTGTTGCAAATGACAAGCTTATATATATATATATCTCACATCTTCTTTATCCCTTCATCTATTGATGGACACTTATGTTATTTCCATGTCTTGACTACTGTAAACAATGCTGCAGTGAACATGGGGTTGAATATATCTTTTCAATGTCAGTTGTCTTTTGACTTTGCCTTATGGTGTTTGTATAATGTTTATTTTTGAAAATAATTTTTGCTTTAACTATCAGTCTTTCCTTTAAAATACACAATTCTTTAAAGTGCTTCTTTTAAAGCATGGTCACAGTTAGGAATGCCTTCTCAGTTTCAAAGCTGTACAGAGATTCTCCAGTGCTTATTCTTGTACTGTAATAGCTTTATTCTTTATATTAAAGCCTTTGATCCATTTGAAAATTATCCTTATGCATGACACAGGATGTGAACATTTTGTATTTTTCATTTATGGATCTAGTTAAATAATCTCCATTTATTGAGTAGACAATGATTTCCTCACTGATCAGAAATTCAAACTACATCATGTGTTAAATGAACTTATCTGTACCAGTACCATATCACTGTAATTATTTAGTTGTTTTAATTTAAATTGCCTTATTTTTTGTATTTTCTGGTCTATTTTAAAGTTTATTTTAACAAATTTACCTACTGATTAAGTTTTCAACAAAAAACTCTTTTTAATATGATTAATTTGGATTATGTAAAAGTTTTAAATTACCTAGAAATAAATTGATACCTTTTTAGGTAGATCTTTCTTATCTAAGAACAGAAGCTTTCCTTTGTTAGGGCTTAATTTTTCCTTCAATAGATTTTTTCATTTTTCTTTATTTAAGTCTTACATCGTAGTTAAGCTTAGTTTTAATTTCTGTTGCCATTGTATTTGGGATTTATTCTTTCATTATATCTCCCAACTGTTTATTGTTGGTGTAAAGAAAATATGTTGATATCTGCATGTAAATATATTAAGCATCCACATTATTGAATTCACTTATTTTTTGTAGTATTTTTCAGTTGATTACCTTTCATATTCTAAATATACAATCATAACATCTGCATGTATTAATGATTTCACATTAGGGAGATGTTTAAGAAATCCATGGAAGATAGCATCTATGGGCATAGAATAAGTCAGATATAGAGAAAAGAGACAAAGGTGACTCCAGTTTCATTTAACTGAGTAGCTGGTGGTGCTATTCTTTGAGATAATTAAGATAAACAAAATAAAGCTCAAGCTGTAGAAAGAGAAAAAGTTTGAAAAATATTGGGGTTGTTTGTAGATACATTTGAAGTGTTTGTGGGCTATCTAATGGGCAATTGAGTTTTTAGTCTAATGATGGCAGTAAAAAGAGATCAAAACAAAGTCCTGGGAAACAGGAGACTGTAGAAGTGGACACTGTTTCAGACACACGTGGTTCTCATGATGCCCACCTCCTGGTATTCATCCCCTTGTGTACTACTCTCCCTTTGAATATGGGCAGGACCTATGACTTATTTCTAACCAAAAGTGATGGACTATATGTGATTACATTAAGACTGTTACATAGGATTGGAATGCCCCATTTGCTAAGAGATTCTCTCTCTGCCTGGTTTTGAAGAAATGTTCATGTTGAGGAGGACCACATGGCCAGAAATTGAGGACAGCCTTTTGCCAGCAAAAACAGGCCATTGATCCCTTACACTGTTAGGAATTGAATTCTACCAATAGCCACATGAACTTGGAAGCAAAGTTTTCTCCAGTCAAGCCTCATAAGATAACAGCAATATTTTGATATTTTGAAGTAGAGGACCCAGTTAGACTGTGCTCAGACTTCTGACCCACAGAAACTGTGAGATGACAAATAACTGTGTTGTTTTAAGTCACTGAGCTAGTGGTAATATTATTATGCAAAAAATATATAACTAGTACAGCAACAATGAAAAAGAATAAAAAGGAATGGCTTGAGATAGATGCAAAATAAGTGTGATATTCCAGATGTCAAGGGAAGAGAGGATTTCAAGATAGAAAAATTTTGCACTGTGTCAAATATCACACAGAGTTCAAGTAGGATAAACCCATATGGTATGAAGAAGGATAAGAGGTACGAATAAGAAATATGAAAATTAGCAAGAAAAATATTATTGATATGGTTTAGGAAGAAGCCTGATGAGAGTTTGTTGGAAGTCAGAAAGTAGAAATAGATATAAAGACCTAGTCAAATGATGATTTTTATAAAGGTTTTTTCAGCACTTGGCTTTACTTACAGCTAAAATCGCTGGTGATTAATTTCAGGTCAGTTGCATTCAAATAATATAGTTCTAGCTAATTTTACGTCATTATTCAAAACCATCTCAAAAGTTGTATTTCTATCATATACAGATATGAAGTGCTAAAAGATTATTCATGAGATAAATGAGGTAACATGATTATTACCACAAAATATTATCAAATTGATAATAAATTGATAAAATCTCTAGCTGTGTTTACATATATCTAAAAGAACTGATCAGAACAACTGATTATGCAGCATCATGTAAGAAGAAAGCTAATGGTCATTTTATTGAATTAAACAATTGATATTTGACCACATCAATTAGTTGAGAGTTGCATTAGACAAAAAAGTTTCTGTGCTAGTAGCACATTGTGAATCAAAATTCCAGATGCTTATCAAACTACTTTGATATTTTTATAGAGATCAGTGGTATGAGTCACTTTAAAATTACTTTGTAGTTGAAAAAATGCAATTATGTAGCATATAATGAGATAAAATCATAATGTTACACAATTTCCAGTGTGTATTGGTCCAGAATTGATAAATCTCAATGGAACAGAATGAGATATAATAAGTTTGTAGGGTAGTAACATGAAAAACTGGTTTTGAGGGAACTAGAAATATTCTTTGGCATATGAAAAAAGTGATAATTTTCATTTAGTGTGTATCAGGTATTTGGACATCTGTATTTCATAATCGAACACTTATGTTTTCAGTGGGCTGTTGGTTAACAATTGAAAGTATCTAGACTTATTATAAACATTATTTGTTCTCATTATCAAAAGTAGGAAACACAAGAAAGAAAAATCCTTGGTATTTCAGTGGCTCTTTTTGAATATATTTGACTTATTTCATCTAGAAAGCGCTTTTTTATACTAAAATTCATTGCAGACACAAAAAGATTTAAGATTAAGGAATCCATAGAGATGGAGAGAAATAAGAATTTTCAAACAAGCATCTTCTAAAAAGTTGAATGACCTTTTGACATGGTATTTGCCAGTGATTTTTCCACAGTAATATGGGAAGCTGAGAAATAGCAATAGCTTTGAAAACTTTCATCCTGTTTTTTAAAGCCTGCTCTGATGTTCAAGCAAATTAAATTTCTCTTTGGTGGTTTCTCTGCTGTCATTTTTCTTCATTGATAAAATACATAAGAACTGAGCCCTGGACATTAAACAGCATATTCTTTGAGGTTTGGGGGCATGCATTAGTAAGGGGAGGGGCTTTTTATTTCCTGCACAAAACTGGACTATTACTTTGGATACTTCCGTCTAGTATTATATAGTATCTCTGTCTCCGACCAGTGGTATGGCAAGTCAGACCTGTATCTCAGCCAGCTATGCTATCATAAGATATGGGATTTCAAGGAGAAAATACTTATGTGATTGCTTTGAAGGTCAGAACACAATAAAAATAAAGATCAGTGCAGAAACAACTAGAAGACATAAAGACAATTTCCTGCAAATTAAGCTGGAGTAAATGAAACTCAACTGTTTAGTGTGCTTAAAAACACCTGGTTAAGTGAGCCTGACTGGTGGTCAGTCCCTTGACATCTCAGGGTTAGAGTCAAGTGTCTGCCTGGGTCAAAGAACCTTGTTTGGATAAGCATAGACAAGGGTGGGATTAATTGGAGTTGTTTGGGAGGTATTTGTGCTTCAGAGTAATATATGTAAGTGCAGCTAATGGCTTCCTCATGTGGGATCCAAATTAATAGTCCAAGGGATGAGACTATTCAGAATTGGTAGAAGTTATCTAGGTTTATACATGTCCCCAAACTTCAAGAGCTGTAGACAACAAGCCTGTTTACCCCTCAGTTTCTAAGGAATGTAGTTAAAAGTAAAGGCCCAGGAACGTGCAGATGAGCCTTACTTGCTAAATTCCAGATACCATTTGCAAGCCGTGGCTCTTATGAATCATAGATTTTGAGATCCAGCATCATTGATATTTCCTTCAACATTAGGATTGATTTTTTCTTAAGTAAGGCCAGGTATTTCATTAAAATATCAACTAGGAATATTACCAGATTCCCAAGTTGTTATAGTCTGGGCTCTTGGGTTTTGTTTGTGTATAGATAAACCCCTCTAGGAGACATAGGTATTTGTATGGCTTCTATAAGTGGTATCTTGATTCTGTGAGCCATCCCAATGATTTATTTAAAATGATGAATTTGACATTGGAAGCTCTTCAGGCCCTTCATCTTTGCCCTTTTCATAGAATCAACAGAGATTAATAGTTAAGAAAAGCAAGAAAAGTGTTTCCTCATTTGGTCAAGTCAACAATATATATAGTTTACCCAGAATTACCTTGATTAGTTGGGAGAAATGCTGCCTCTGAATATATACCTAACTTAATCCAAATACTATAGAAGGTTTGGTGTAATACCCTTCCTCACCACATGTTCTCTTCCCAACATGCATGCCTGGGATCATTCACTGTTGCATAGATTTACGCACACACACATGTGGACACACACAGGCATCATCCTAAAATTACTGTTAATTTAACATAGAGCCTACTGTGTGTATATTCAGTTCAACTTCACAATTGCTAGAAGCTTTGTATGGTGTGTACAGTTTGCTCAAAGAACTGGAAAGAATATCAGTATTTCAGATTTTTAAAATAACCTAAACTTAGTGAATATTTTCAGCAAATTATGTCAGCTCTATCCTAGTATGAAAAAAGAAAGAATGAAATATGAAAAATTAAAAGTAGTTGGCATACGTTAAAAATTCCATGGACCATAAGATACAGAGAAGGAAAATACATCCCTTTATATGTCTTGGATTTTCATAAAACTGAAAAAAAAAAAGAGGAAAACCCACAAAGAATCTCAAGCAGTTACACAGATAGCTTTGATTTCTGTCTTCTGATTAAAAACATGAGAAAACAGAAAGAGCCCTTTATCCCCACAGCAAGTTTGATTTCAAATTTTTTTTTCTGGAAGTGAGCTGCTACTGTGATTGGGAGTTAGTGCAGATATGTATATGCATGATGGAAATGATAGTCATGTAATCACTGTAATGTATTACCTACTCTGTTTCCCGCCATTGGCAGGCTTCTCTGTGATCTGCAGGCTATGCTATATAATCTTGGATAGATAGACAAATCAGTAACAGCATACAAATGGAATAAAATTCTACTTAAGCTAAGGAGATACAATAGGGCTGATACAATAATTAAAATGAATAAACTGGACCTGTCAAAACTAAGTTTCTTACACATGCTAAATAAAGTCAGCAACTAAAATGAAGTTAGCTCTATCAAGCACTACATTCAGCTTTCAGGATTAAAATAATTAAAATAATTCTAAAGGTGTTAGAGATCACTATTTTACTTAAGTACTCTCTTTTGGTACACAGCTTGTGGAAATAGCTTACCTTCACATTTGCCTTAATTTAACATCCATATAATTTCACCTGGGGTAGCTCAGACTAACTACAATCTGGTATTTAAGAGGAAATAGCCTCTGTTACTAACAGTGTAATCAGTATAGAAATAGCACTGAGGGGCACCTGGGTGGCTCAGTCAGTTGGGAGTCAGACACTTGGTTTCAGCTCAGGTCAGGATTTCAGGGTCCTGGGGTTGAGCCCCCACACCCCCCCCCCAAGGCCTTGAGCCCTAAGACAGGTTCCATGCTTAGTGTGGAGTCCTCTTTCCCTATCTCCTTCTGCTCCTCTCCCACACTCATGCACTTTTTGTTTCTCTAAAATAAATAAATCAATCTTAAAAAAAAAAAGAAAGAAAGAGCACTGAATGTCAAACCCATATTTAGGTAGAAGATCTATCTCATTATCATTTTCTTCATATTTCTTAGAATCTGTTGGTGAAAAATAGGACCTTCTAGGAATCTTATGGAGTTAGGAGTGTGTGAAAATAGGCATTGTGGGTCATTAGAGTAAGAATTACTAGTCTGGGATTTCTGAGTGACTCAGCAGTTGGGCGTCTGCCTTCAGCTCCGAGTGTGATCCTGGGATGTGGGATCGAGTCCCATATCCGGCTTCTTGCAGGGAAGCCTGCTTCTCCTTCTGCCTATGTCTCTGCCCCTCTCTATCTCTCTGTTTCTCGTGAATAAATCTTAAAAAAAAATTACTAGTCAATGCAACTTAATGAGAAACAATGGTAGGAATTCATGTTTCTGTAAGTTAAAATCCAGTGAAATTTGAAAAGCACACATTTCAAAAATCACTTAATTTTTCTAAGCTCCAACTTGTCATTTGTAAAATGTGATGTCAAGTAGATGTGGCATAGAAACTTGACAATGTGTTATTTCTGGTAATTATTAGGAAATGCTTCATTGAGAATGGAAGTCAGAAAATGACTATGAAAGGGAAAAATCTAAGGTGAATGTGATGAGAGGGACATCCTATCTAAAAGATATAATGCATGCTACATCCTGTCAGATTCTTAATTAAAACTGTGTATTTATATGTAGACCATATATTACCATTTTATAGATTTTCACATTGAAGCTCTTCTATATAATCCAATCATTACTGGAGTGGTGTATCATTATGCAATTGGTCATATTTTATTCTCCTTGTTTCATTTAGCATCACTCAAGGATTTAGTAAGAAGAAACAAATTAATAGACTGTACTTTTATGCATCTGGAGGAAAATGAACTTGTAAAAAAAAAATACCAGAAGATATGGGGGATAAGTTTCCCTATGACTCTGACATAAGTCTTGTAAAATCTTGTAAAAGATTTTGCCTCTATCTGAAACTTTCTTTGATATGATTATAGCTTGAAAAATGTGTTAGGATATTTAAAAAGGAAAAGCAATTGCTTACAAGTCATCCTATCATGGTAATCTCTAAAGTTCTTCCAGTTCTGTATCAGTTTCTACAACAGTTTCTTATCAAGTTCACTCAGGACACTAAGAAAATTTAGAAAATATTCATGTGGTTTTTCAAAATCTACTTAGTTATACAGAGAATAGTTTAAAATTAACTTGTACCTTACTTTCCATCTAAAATTATTTTAATTATATGACTTTGTGTTCTTCTCTTGAATTTAGCCACTTTAGCAATACAATACCAAATGGTGGTTGGGATCCCTGGGTGGCGCAGTGGTTTGGCGCCTGCCTTTGGCCCAGGGCGCGATCCTGGAGACCTAGGATCGAATCCCACATCGGGCTCCCGGTGCATGGAGCCTGCTTCTCCCTCTCCCTCTGCCTGTGTCTCTGCCTCTCTCTCTCTCTCTGTGACTATCATAAATAAATAAAAAATTAAAAAAACAAAACAAAAAAAAAACAAATGGTGGGTGAGGGGGGCAGATCCACCATAATGAGTGGCAGAACGCAGAGATGATGTATTCCAGAGGCTGTTCAGAGGTCCTATATTTCATAAGTCTCAAAAAGTACCCTTTATTTTACTGAGTGTTCAGTTTTAAGAATATAAGCACCTTCAAGCATTTTATAAAATTAATGTATTTATTAAAAACTCATTTAATATTTGAAGGTAGATCTTTTTTATATAAGCTATGCTGCCTTTTCACCTGAGATTAGTGTGTTATTAAACACCATACTGGTTTATAATCAGTGAAATATCTATAATAACTGAAGACTGTCAGCCAACAATCTCAGCCGCTGGGAGATGAGTGAGTCCATCCTGAGGAATGATCTGGACTCTACTTAATGTCATCAACTACAACCCACTATATCCACTACAGTGAGAAAGGATAAGGGTTCAGAGAGGGCTTTTAAAAACTAGTTCTTGGATATAAAAATTATACCATTGAACAACAACAAACAGATACTCAAGAAATCTGTCATAGTGGCATGAAAGGTAGTAACATATTTTAGGAATATAAATTATACATAATATTATTTATAATAATATGATGATGACGATAATGGCCCTAGAGCATTTAGCAAATGCTAACCACGTGTCAGAGGCCATGTAATTATTTTACATAGAGAGTTAAATACTATTTATGGTAACCTGGACAAATATTAATAATTCATGAGTGTCATGATCTTTCCCTTTTCTAGCCAGGACTCTTCTTTTTTTTTTTAAGTTTATTTATGATAGTCATACAGAGAGAGAGAGAGGCAGAGACATAGGCAGAGGGAGAAGCAGGCTCCATGCACCGGGAGCCTGACGTGGGATTCGATCCCGGGTCTCCAGGATCGCGCCCTGGGCCAAAGACAGGTGCCAAACCGCTGTGCCACCCAGGGATCCCAGGACTCTTCTTCCAAAGGAGAAGAGTCTTACTTTATCTGTATATATCCCCAGTCTCTCCTTTGCTGTAAAAATTCTCACTAATGTATAAAGAGGAAATAATGACAAACGTTTTGAAATGGAGAAGAGAATGCTTTCCAGCAAAAAAATAAAATAAAAAGTATAGTCAGTGAAAAGGTGGGTTGTGGTTATCAAAAGTCAATACAAAGAATTCCGTGGTTATATATAACTAGTTAGTACCTTGATTGTAGTGCTGGATAGAAAAGTGTACATGTGATACAACAGTATGAAACTAAATAAACATGCAAACATGAGAAAATATACATGCACAAACACACATACGTATGAGCCCAAATAAAACTGAGGAAATCTAAATAAGCTGGATGGATTGTATAAATGGTAATATCCTTTTTTATTTTATTTTTTTATTTTTTAATGGTAATATCCTAATTTTAATATTATACCATAGTTTTTCAACCTGTTACCATCAGAGGAAACTGGATAAAAGATGCACAGAATCTTTTTTTATTATTTCTTACAACCTCACGTGGATTTACAATTATCTCCATAAAATGTACTGTTTAAAACTTTAAAAATAATAATATAACTGGGCATTTTTAAGGATTAAGTTCCATTCGATTTCATATAATTGCCTACTACAATAATTTAGGAGTAAACTGGAACAGATGTTGTTACAAGTATTAAATTAAGGTTAGCTGGATAATATAGAGTGTCGTTAAGAACCAAAACAAGAGGGGCACCTGGGTGGCTCAGTGGTTGAGCGTCTGCCTTGCTCAGGTCATGATCCTGGGGTCCTGGGATTGAGTCCCGCATCAGCCTCCCTGTGGGAAGCCTGCTTCTCCCTCTGCCTATGGCTCTGCCTCTGTGTCTCTCATGGATAAATAAATAAAATATTTAAAAAATAAGCAAAACAAGAAAGGTCTATATATATTGAATACTTAACATGTGATGCATTGTGCTACTGGTATGTTCTTTAAGTGTTTAATATTCACAACAATACACCCAAGGTAGCTAATATTCTTGGCATTTTATAGGGAGAAGGAATAAATTTCTAAGGTCATAGAGCTAATGAGAGGAAGAACTGGGATTCATACTCAGATCTTTTTACAAGTTTCGTGTCATTACCTCTGTGGTATATATCAGGAGCAAAGTATAGCTTAGTGACAGTTCAGAATCTGGAGTATGGGACAAAAGATGAAGGACTATGCCTTAACTGTATACTTTGTGAATTCAAGTAGATATACAGAAGACTTGGGAAAAACCTCTTAGAGTAAATGATCTAAGCAGTAATTCAGGGGTCATCTACATGGGCATGTCGATGCTGTTTAAGGGAGAACATTATAGTGAATCTCTAGGATAAGATGGAACATAACTATGGTTGAACAATATATATTTTACCTTTTGCAGGTTTTCTCCGTTGGAACTTTAAAATAAATATATCTATTATCACATGTAAATTACAGCTTATGCTTATAATCTAGAGGACTGTGGAAGCCTAGCTGAAACTATACTTGAAAAACTCTTTGTTGCCTGTTTTTCCCCCAAAGGAATAGTTGACACTACTGCAGGTAGTCGAATAAGGAAATTAGGATTGCAGATGCAATATGAGAAACATGTCAGTACAGATACAAACCAGGCATAAAAGTAATTACTTTTTCCCTTTCTTTCTGTTCATATCTCTTATCTCTTTTATTTCTTTCCTCTCTCCTCTCCCTTTTCTGTTTTTTAAAATAATTTTTAGTTGTCATTCTCTTCCATAGCTTGCTTCCTTTCTTCATATCTCTCTCCTTGGGTTTGTCTGTCATTCCATTCCCTATCACATAACAATACTGTCTGTTCTTTTTTCTTTTTTTCAATACTGTCTGTTCTTAAACATAAATGCAATCACTAAATGCTTATCACTTTATCTCATTGTAAAATATGAACTAAGCCCACCTCCACATCGCTCCCTCTCTTCTCAAAAACCATTTCCCTGTGTGCAGACACTAAGCTACAGCTTAGACTTGAAGGTTTTCTTACTTACTACATTTTTGAGTAATAATCATGGAAATTATCATGATAATCTCTTTCTGAACTTTTAAAATGCATTTCATATAAAATACATCTTTAAGTTTATACTTGAGTATATCTCATTTCTTTGCCGCCATTCATATTGCACATTCTAGTTTATTTTACAGTGTGGGCTACTTTGTTTACAAACCCAGAATGTTATTCCTCTCAGCCATTCTCAGAAATTTTCTATTCTTCTCATGTGGGGCTATCTAGCCTTTGCCCAATGGAGGTCTTTTGTTGGACACAGTCCAAGAGGCACAAGTCAGCAGCCTCCTATGATGATTACAGATGTTCTCATTTTTGATGAAAGGGGAAAGAAGCAACAATCCACAGTTAACTTTAAGTCCTAGTCTACCCACTTATCCTGATGGAAGTAAGATAACTAGCCAAGCAGTTTAGAAATCTCAAGCTGAAAAACCATATCACCCTGGATATGCATTTGGCTAATTTAGTGAAAGAAAAGTTATAATTTAGAACCATTTTTCATCCATGTAAGTATGAGATAAAAGCTACTTTTTGTCCTAACTAAATTTATTTTTTAAAAGATTTTTATTTATTCATTCATGAGAGACACATAGAGAGAGAGGCAGAGACATAGGCAGAGGGAAAAGCAGGCTCCCTGCAAGAAGCCCGATGTGGGACTGGATCCCAGGACTCCGGGATCATGCCCTGAGCCAAACGCAGACGCTCAACTGCTGAGCCACCTAGGCGTCCCTGTCCTAATTTAATTTAATTTGTTTCTTTCTTGGTTATTCTGGATGTACTTGAGCTACTGCATCAGTTGATATTTCTCTCTCTTACATATTTGAGGAATCTGGATAGAAATCTTTCTAATGTACTTCAAACCCCAAATTTATTCAAAATCTACTCTTCAGAATAATCAGAAAAACATATTAAAGTGTATTTAAAAGGAGAGAAGTGATTGAAGATTGCAATGAAACCTAGTTTATAATTATTTATTTAAAGGTCATTTTCATCTGATTTCAGCAGTGGCTAACAGAAAACAGAGCCCTTCAACTCCCAGCAATAATTATAAAGAAGTACAAAGTGCACTAAAGTTCTTGATATTGGATACTGTAGGGAACAATTTTGCCCTCAGAGACACATTTTCTTCCATATACAAATTCATAAAAAGATCTTTAAATTCATTGGAGCTCATTCCAATTGCCATTTTTAATAGTATCTCAGCTATATTTAACAGTTTAGAAATCTATCTCCTCTGAATTTGCTCATTGTGACAATTATTAATTATTTTTATTTAACAGTTTCAAAGCTCCAGAGAAACTGAGATATTATGTGGACTCATTCAATAAAGCTTTCTGATGCATCAGATGCCTCATATCCTCAAAACTAAACAACTGGTATTCTTAAAGTAATTATAAGTAGAAGCCATCTACTTTTCTATGGTAAATAAAGTAATGAACACCAAACTAAACATTATTCATTAAAGGGGCACCTGAGTGGCTCAGTCAGTTAAGTGTCTGCCTTCAGCTCAGATCATGATGCCGAGTCCCTGGATTGAGACCCGTATTGGGCTCCCTGCTAAGAAATCTATGTGGAGCATTTCCTCATGTGTTTGTTGGCCATGTATATGTCTTCCTCTGTGAGATTTCTGTTCCTGTCTTTTCCCCATTTCATGATTGGATTGTTTGTTTCTTTGCTGTTGAGTTTAATAAGTTCTTTACAGATCTTGGATACTAACCCTTTGTCTGATAGGTCATTTGCAAATATCTTCTCTCATCCTGTAGGTTGTCTTTTACTTTTGTTGACTGTTTCTTTTGCTGTGCAAAAGCTTCTTATCTTGATGAAGTCCCTATTATAGTTCATGTTTGTTTTTGTTTCTCTTGCCTTCATGGATGTATCTTGCAAGAAGTTACTGTGGCCAGTTCAAAAAGGGTGTTGCCTGTGTTCTCCTCTAGGATTTTGATGGATTCTTGGCTCACATTTGGATCGTTCATCCATTTTGAGTTTATCTTCTTGCATGGTGTAAGAGATTGGTCCAGTTTCATTCTTCTGCATGTGGCTGTCCAATATTCCCAGCAACATTTTCTGAAGAGACTTTTTTCCAGTGGATAGTCTTTCCTCCTTTGTCAAATATTAGTTCGCCATTAAGTTGAGGGTCCACCTCTGGATTCTCTATTCTGTTCCATTGATCAATGTGTCTGTTTTTGTGCCAGTACCACACTGTCTTGATGATCACAGCTTTGTAGTAAAACCTGAAATCTGGCATTGTGATGCCCCCAGCTCTGATTTTCTTTTTTAATATTCCCCTGGCTATTCGAGGTCTTCTGATTCCACACAAATCTTAAGATGATTTGTTCCAACTCTCTGAAGAAAGTCCATGGTATTTTGATAGGGATTGCATTCAACGTGTAAATTGCTCTGGGTAGCATTGACATATTCACAATATTTATTCTTTCAATCCATGAGCATGGAATATTTTTCCATCTCTTTCTGTCTTCCTCAATTTCTTTCAGAAGTGTTCTGTAGTTTTTAGGGTATACATCCTTTACCTCTTTGGTTAGGTTTATTCCTAGGTATCTTATGGTTTTGGGTGCAATTGTAAATGGAACTGACTCCTTAAGTTCTCTTTCTTCAGTCTCATTGTCAGTGTATAGAAATGCCACTGATTCTGGGCATTGATTTTGTATCCTGCCACCCTGCCGAATTGCTGTATGAGTTCTAGCAATCTTGGGGTGGAGTCTTTGGGTTTACTCTGTACAGTATCATGTCATCTGCAAAGAGGGAGGGTTTCTTCTTTAAATGTTTGATAGAATTCCCCAGGGAAGCCATTTGGCCCTGGACTCTGGTGTCTTGGGAGGTTTTTGATGACTGCTTCAACTTCCTCCCTGGTTATTGGCCTGTTGAGGTTTTCCATTTCTTCCTGTTCCAGTTTTGCTACTTTGCAGCTTTCCAGGAATGCGTCCATTTCTTCTAGATTGCCTAATTTATTGGCATATAGCTGCTCATAATATGTTTTTAAAATGGTTTGTATTTCCTTGGTGTTGGTAGTGATCTCCCCTTTCTCCTTCATGATTTTATTAATTTAAGTCTTTTCTCTCTTCTTTTTAATAAGGCTGGCTAATGGTTTATCTATCTTGTTAATTCTTTCAAAGAACCAATTCCTGGTTTTGTTGATCAGTTCCACAGTTCTTCTGGTCTCGATTTCGTTGAGTTCTGCTCCAATCTCTATTACTCTCTTCTGCTGGGTGTAGGATCTATTTGCTGTTTTTTTTTCCATATCCTTTAGGTGCAAGGTTAGCTTTTGTATTTGAGTTCTTTTCAGTTTTTGAATGGAGGCTTGTATAGCGATGTATTTCCCCCTCAGGACTGCTTTTGCTGTATCCCAAAGATTTTGAATGGTTGTATCTTCATTCTCATTAATTTCCATGAATCTTTTTAATTCTTCTCTAATTTCCTAGTTGACCCTTTCATCTTTTAGCAGGATAGTCCTTAACCTCCACGTATTTGAAATCCTTCCAAACTTCTTCTTGCTATTTAGTTCTAATTTCAAAGCATTATGGTCTGAAAATACGCAGAGTATGATCCCAATCTTTTGGTATCGGTTAAGACCTAATTTGTGACCCAGTATGTGGTTTATTCTGGAGAAAGTTCCATGTGCACTTGAGGAAAATGTGTATTCAGTTGCTTTTGGATGTAAAGTTCTATAAATATCTGTGAAATCCATCTGGTCCAGTGTATCATTTAAAGCTCTTGTTTCTTTGGAGATGTTGTGCTTAGAATACGTGTCGATTGTAGAAAGTGCTACATTCAAGTCAGCAATATAAGTGTATTATTATCTAAATATATCTTAACTTTGGTTATTAATTGATTGATATACTTGGCAGCTCCCACATTTGTGGCATAAATATTCATGATTGGTAAGTCCTCTTGTTGGATAGATCCTTAAAGTATGATGTAGTGTCCCTCTTCATCTCTTACTACAGTCTTCAGGATAAACTTTAGTTTATCTGGGCAGCCTGGGTGGCTCAGTGGTTTAGCACCGCCTTTGGCCCAGGGTGTGATCCTGGAGACCCGGGATCAAGTCCCACATCAGGTTCCCTGCATGGAGCCTGCTTCTCCCTCTGCCTGTGTCTGTGTCTCTGCCTCTGTCTCTCTGTGTGTCATGAATAAATAAATAAAATCTTAAAAAAAACCCCAAAACTTTAGTTTATCTGATGTAAGGATGGCTACCCCTGATTTCTTTTGAGGACCATTTGAATGGTAAATTGTTCTGCAACCTTTTATTTTCAGGATGTAGGTGTCCTTAGGTCTAAAATGAGTCTCTTGTAGACAGCAAATAGATGGCTCTTGCATTTTTATCCAGTCTGAAACCCTGCGCCTTTTAATGGGGTCATTAAGCCCATTCACGTTCAGAGTTTCTATTGAAAGATATTAATTTAGTGTCATCATGATACCTATTCCATCCCTGTTTTGTGGATTGTTTCCTTGGACTTGCTCTTTCTTTTACAGAGTCCCCCTTAATATTTCTTGCAGAGTTAGTTTGATGGTCACATATTCTTTCAGTTTATGCCTATCTTGGAAGCTCTTTATCTCTCCTTCCATTTTGAATGAGAGCCTTGCTGATTAAAGTATTCTTGGCTGCATGTTCTTCTCATTTAGGACCCTGGATGTATCCTGGCAGCCCTTTCTGGCCTGCCAGGTCTCTGTGGAGAGGTCTGCTGTCACCCTAATATTTCTCCCCATAAAAGTTAAGATTTCTTGTCTCTTGCTGCTTTAAGGATCTTCTCTTTATATTTGGAATTTTCAAGTTTCACTATTAAATGTCGAGGTTGAGCGGTTTTTATTGATTTTAGGGGGGGATCTCTCTATTTCTTGGATCTGAATGCCTGTTTCCCTTCCCAGGTTAGGAAAGTTCTCAGCTATGATTTGTTCAAATACATATTCGAGACCTCTGTCCCTTTAGGCGCCCTCGGGAACTGGAATTAAATGTAGATTTTTCGTTCTGAGGCTGTCATTTATTTCCCTTAACCTATCCTCATGATCTTTTGTTTTTCTCTTTTTTCCTCAGTTTCCCTCCTTGCCATCAACTTGTCTTCTATGTCACTCAATCGTTCTTCTACCTCGTTAACCCTCATCGTTAGGACCTCTAGTTTGGATTGCATCTCATTTAATTGATTTTTAATTTTGGCCTGATTAGATCTAAATTCTGCAGTCATGAAGTCTCTTGAATAATTTATGCTTTTTTCTGGAGCCACCAGTAGCTTTATAATTGTGCTTCTGAATTGGCTTCTGACATTGACTTGTAATCCAAATTTTGTAACTCTGTGGGAGAGAGGACTGTTTCTGATTCTTTCTTTTGAGATGAGTTTTTCCTTCTAGACATTTTGCTCAGTGCAGAGTGGCCAAAAACAAGTTGTACTTGATAGAAGCGCGAACTCTTCTCACTGTAGCATTCCAGCTGTTCTCTCTTTAAATCTCAGGCTGAATTCGTAAGTTTTCAGGATGATTTAAAAGTTATCTAGGTAATTTGGTGGGGACAGGTGACTTGGGGCCCCTACTCTTCCACCATCTTGCCCTCTCCCCCTACATGATTACTTTTGAATACAATCTTTGAACTCTAGAGTTACAAGAAAACTTACAGCAAGGATTTCTAACTTTTTCAAGAGACAAGACTTTTACACATCTGATTAATGCTATAAACCCTCTCTTTAAAAAATGTACACCTGAAATGTACTTAAAATTTTGCTTAACTATAGGTAGTTTAAAGGAAACCTGAAAATTTCTTAGGGATCATATATTCCAGGTTAAATATCCCTGTTTTAGATGTAGCCAGTCTGTGTATTTTATAACATGCATTAATCAGCGTTATCACATACATTAATGAGAACCTGATCATACTTGAATACCTCTATTGGCAGCAACATCACTATTCTACAACACATTTGATTTTTTTACAATTCTATTCACTGCTACTTATTCATCCCTTTTCATGTGATAGCCTTAATATATAACATATAGCTCTAACAGCCTTCTTAGGTTTCCTTTTGTTCAGGCCAAATATCCCCCAAACCTTCAATAAATCTTCATAAATCCTGATTTTGCAAGTCGTTAAAAATTCTGATAGCTCTCCTCTGGGTATTCCAATTTGAAAATGTTCTCTTTAAAATGTAGTAACCGAAGAGAAATGAATATGTGATCTGATAAAATAAAAGTTGGTTTTCCTTACTTACTGTGTGGAATCAAAACCTGATAATGAGTAATTGGTCACCTTTTCCTCCTAAACCCCAGTTCTTAATAGATGAAGTTAGAAAGGATCAAATATAATAAAAATTATTAGGATTTTACCTAAGTAATTATCGAGAATTTTAACGTAGAGAATAATGCTATTAGCCTCCTAATCTATTCTTAACATTTTATCAATGAAATCTCAGGGAGGCAGGGCAGGAATATTATTTGAGCTAAGAGAAATGAAAAAAAAAATATTAGCATAGTTATCTCTATAATCCCTGCTTCCTCCACTGCTAACCTCCTTACCTAAAGTATCACACTTTTTAACAATGCTCTCTCAGGAAGTCATACATATAACCTAAATTCTGATAATTGTAGGTTCAGATCATTCTGGTGTTTATCATTACTTTGACAATAAAATGTTCTTCATTATTCTTCATATATTATCCATTCATGCACTGCTTACATTTTGCCTATTAAATATATTTTATTATATTTCTCCTTAGCACTTACAAGATCATTTCCTACACTGAACTTTGCCAATATTGATGATAACTAACTTGATAAATATTGCCATGATAATTTTTAGTCCTTAATTATAATCCTTAAAAATTGCCAGGTGATGATAAGAATTATATGATTAGAGTCATATGTTAACATGATAATTGGATCAATATCTTAGTCTAAAATGAAAAGTCTATTCCAAATACAATGAAGCCAAGTTGAAATGAAAGCTAATAGAATGTCATAAATTCACATATGACCTGCTAACTAGTAGCTGCTCACTCAGAAGTCTCCTGTTTTTAGGGGTCCTGAGTAAATGCTGTTGTACATGATCTTATTTATATTTATTTTTTTGTTTTATTTTTTTCTTTACCTTATCTAATATTTTGATTAACCATATGGACAAGGGAATAATAGCATTTATTTAGACTTCTAAGTGAAAGGAAATGAAGAAACTGTGTGGCAAACTATTGAAGCAGAAACAATAAAAATAAACAAAGGAAGGTTACCAGATTGGCAGGAGATGAAATAATGTCTAATAAAAATGAGTGCAAGTTCATAGATAAGAAAATTAGGTAATTTTTTTAAAAAGATTTTATTTATTTCAGAGAGAGGTGGGGGGCACAACCATTAGCAGGGGAAGGGGCAGAGGGAGAAGCCAACTCCCCCCCTGAGCAGGAGGCCCGATGCAGGACTCTACTCCAGGACCCTGGGATCATGACTTGAGCCAAAGGCAGATGCTTAACCAACTGAGCCACTCGGGAGCCCTGAAAATTAGGTAATTTTTAAAGAGTTTATTTATTCATTAAACATTTGGGGGCAATGTTCTGTGGTAGGTTCTAGAACAAGGGGAACAGAATACAGGTCTTAGCTTGAAGAACATTATGATCTGGAGACCAGTGAGTTATAGACTCATTAAAACTAAAATTCCAATGCACTATTTCCAGATGCTTAGATATGACTCAAAGTCCTCTATTCCATTTCTGATATTATTACCAAGATCTACATTATTCATCAAAAACTGATCACATTAATTGGGCCATTTTGGTTTCAAGCCATGCATACTGTTCCATGCATTGTGTTCATGTACAGAAACAAACACTATAAAGGATAAATACTAATAGATACTTCCTGACTCAATGCCCCATAATTCTAATATCTCAAGAAAATTTAAATATTATAAATTTGGCAACAAACACCCAGTAGATCCATTAATGCCACTGAACAAATAAAATACCTTTTAACAAAATGTTCCCCTTGCATATTTTCTGATGATGAAATTAAAAAAAAAAATCTTTGATGAGACTGGATCTTGGGAAGATGGCAGAGTAGGAGGACCCTGGGCTCACCTCATCCCATGTTAACAGATGATATCTATCATCCACATCAAAGTAAATAAAAACAGGAGAGAAATTCAAAGACTGGCAGAACAAACTCCACAACTAAATATAGATAAGAATTTGCATCTTAAAGGTTGAAAAGGTCAGAAAAAGCAGAGGGAGTCTCAAGGAGCTGCACACATGAAAAAGGGCAGAAAAGCAAGCCCTGGCACCAGAGAGGTCACACAGGGAAGACTAATCCCCATAATGTTTGGTTTTAAACACTAGATGGGGTGAATTCCATGAATTTGTATAACCAGTGGGTCTTGGAGCTCAGAGCTTTGAAAGTCATCTGACTCTGCACTGAGCAAACCTGAGGTCATGTGATAGCTGTGTTGCTACCCTTAAAAAAAAAAAACCAGCAGCCTGCACAGAGAGGCAACATAAAAACGGCAGTTTGCACATTGCAGGGCGGGATACAGGAAACAAATATATTCATACTGATTTCAGAGTGTGTTGAGGGACTTCTGTGAAAACAAGGGAGGTGGTAGGCATCATTTTCCTTCCCACCTCCCAGCATAGAGTCACCTGCTGAGGGCAGGGCTGCACAGACATTTGTAGCCTTGGCCCAGGGTTCAGAGCAAATTTTATTAAGACTATGTGTACACACCATGCCTAGGTTCCTGGTACACTGATGCCACCTAACACAGCACCCAGCTGCCACACCACACCCAGATGCATGACCCCAGCCACCATTGTGCACTGAGCTTAGCCACACCTAGCCATCATGATGCACTGTGACAAACCTTGCACTCAGAGCTGCTGCAGTGCTTCAGGGAATCCACCATAGGACTAGTGGCCCAATGCAAATTCTGCTAACAACACTGCCCCACTCCTAAGTTTTCCAGTGGGTGAGCCTCTTCAGAGCTTGGCTTGCCTAGGTCCCACTAACACCACAGAGAGCAAGCACAGTCCCCAACAGGCAGAGAGGCAATGCAGACAACTGCGCTGAAAGGAAAAGTGAGCCAGACACAATAGCACGGCATAAGCAACACAGATAGGATACTCTTTGAAGTGTCAGGCTCTGGTGAAGGGGGGACACTGCACCGCTGGGTACTCTAGGACCTCTTCCTCATAAAGTCACTACTTTCAAGAATAGAAGACATAGCTGACTTTCTAAACACACAGTAAGAGACACAGAGAGGCACACAAAATGAGACTGAGAAATCTATCCCAAATGAAGGAAGTGGACAACACCACAGCCAGAGATCTTAGCAAAACAGATATAAATAACATGCCTGATAGAGAATTTGAAGTAATGATCATAAGAATACTGATTGAAATTGAGAAAAGAAGGGAAAACATGAGCAAGACCCTTAGCAGAGATAAGGAAAAACATAGCAGAGATAATGGGCTCAATAAACAAAATGAGAAACGTGCTTGACAGAATGAACAGCAGGCTGGTAGAAGTAGAGGAATGAATTAATGACCTAGAAGCCAGAGTAATGGAAAGTAATCAAGCTAAAAAAGAAAAAAAAATTATTCAAACTGAGAATTTACTTAGGGAAATCAGTGACTCCATCAAACATAACATTCATATTAGAAGAGTCTGAGAAGAAGAAGAGAGAGAAAAGGGAGCAGGAAATTTATTTGAAGAAATAATAGCAAAATACTTCCCTAATATGGGGAAAAACAGATATCCAGACCCAGGAAGCACAGAGAACTCCCATCAAAATGAACAAAAGTAGATCCACATCAAGACATATTGTAATTAAGTTGGCAAAATATAGTGATACAGAAAAACCTTTTTAAAGCAGTAAGACAAAAGAAAACAGTAACACACAAGGGAAAATCCATAAGGCAATCTGGGGATTTTTCACAGAAACTTTGCAAGCCAGAAGGGAGTGACATGATATAGTTAAAGTGCTAAATGGGAAAAATCTGCAGCCAAGAATCTATATCCAGCAAGGCTATCATTCAGAATAGAAGAAATAAAAGAGTTTCCTAGAAAAAAAACTAAAGGAGTTTGTGATCACTAAACTAGCCCTGCAAGAAATATTAAAGGGAATGCTTGAGTGGAAAAGAGAGATCAAAAGTGAAAGTATAGTAGTAAAAATATTTCTTTAAAAAATCAGTCTAGGGCACTGAGGAGGGCACTTGACAGGATGAGCCTGGGTGTTATACTATATGTTGGCAAATCGAACTCCAATAAAAAAATATATAAAAAAAATCAGTCAAGAAACTCACAAAACAAAGGATATATATATAAACACACACACTAATATACCTATAACATATATATAGTATATATATATATATATACACTAACATATATATACTAATATACCTATAACATATATATATAGTATATATGTTATATATATATACTAACATATACCTAAAACATGGAGAAGAGACTTGAAAAGAATGGGTTCAAACTTAAGTGACCATCAACTTAATATAGACTGTTATATGCAGAAGAGGTTATATATAAGCCCAATGGTAATCATATATCAAAAACCACTAATAAACATACAAGAATAAAGAGAAAGAAGTCCAAATATATCACTAAGGGAAATAAGCAAACCATGAAAGTAAGAAAAATAAAAGGATGAGAGAAAATCCTCAGACATAATAAACATAAAATAAAATTATAATAAATACAAATCTGTCAATAATTCCTTCTAATGTAAATTGAATAAATGCTGCAACCAAAAGACAGGATGAAAAATGGATAAACAAATGAGACTTATATGTGGCCTACAAGATACTCATTTCAGACCCTGTAGATCGAAAGTGAGGAGGATGAGAAACATTTATCACGCAAATGTATATCAAAGAAAGACATGGTACCAACACTTATTTTGGACAAACTAGACTTTAAAACAAATACCATAAAATATACAAGGAAGGATATAATAATAAATGGGACAATCTAATACAGAAGATATAACAATTATAAATATTTATGCACCAAATATTTGGGAGCACCCAGATACATAAAACAGTAAATTACAAACATAAAGGAACTAATTGATAATAATACAATACTATTAGAGGACTTTAACACCTCACTACCATTAGTGGACATATCATCTAAACAGAAAATCAACAAAGAAGCAGTAGCTTTGAATGACACATTGAAACAGAGTTAACAGATATTTCAGAACACTCCATCCTAAGACACCAGAGTACACATTCTTTTTAAGTGCACACAGAACATTTCCTAGAATAGATCACATATTAGTCAACAAAACAAAGCTCAAGAAACCCAAGAAGATTAATGTCATATCATGCATCTTTTCTAGCCACAACGCTGTGAAACTAGAAATCAACCTCAAGAAAAAATCTGGAAAGATCACAAACACATGGAGGTTAAGTTGCATGCTACTAAACAATGAATGGGTCAATAAGGAAATATAAAAAGAAATTTAAAAATTACATGGAAACAAATAGAAATTAAAACACAATGGTCCAAAACCTTTGGGATTCAGCAAAAGTGGCTCTGAGAAAGAACTTTATAGCAACACAGGCCTACCTCAAGAAACGAGAAAAACGTCAAAATAAACAAACTAACCATACACCTAAAGGAGGTAGGAAAAGAAAAAAAAAACGTAAATCCAGCAGAAGAAAAGAAATATTAAAGATCAGAGGAAAAGCAAATGAAATAGAAACTAAATAAATAAATAAATAAAACCGATAGAACAGATCAATAAAATCAGGAGCTAGTTCTTTGAAGAAAATAAACAAAATTGACAACCTAGAAGAAATGGATAAATTCCAAGAACCATATAACCTACCAAAACTGAAATAGGAAGAAATAAAAAAATGTAAACAGATTAATAACCAGCAAAGAAACTCAGTTGGTAATCAAAAACTCCCTACAAACAAAAACCCAGAAGCAAATGGCTTCATACAAATTCTATAAAGCATTTAAAGAAGATATAATATCTATTCCTCTCAAACTGTTCCAAAAAATAGAAGAAGAAAGAAAAACTTCCAAATTCATTCTATGAGGCCAGGATTACCCTGATACCAAAACCACAAAAAATAGCACAGGCCAATATCTCCAAGGAATATAGATGTAAAAATCCTCAAGGAAATACTAGCAAACCAAATCCAACAACACATTAAAAATATCATTCACCACAATCAACTGGGATTCAGTCTCAGGTTGCAAGTGTGGCTCAATATTTACAAATGAATTAATGTACTACATCACATCAATAAGAGAAAGTATAAGAACCATCTGATCATTGCAATAGATCTAGGAAAAGCATTTGACAAAAAATATCCATTTGTGATAAAAACTCTCAACAAAGTAGATTTAGAGAGGGGAGGGGCAAATGGCTGAAGAGTAGGGTCCCCAATTCACCTGTCCCCACCAAATTACCTAGATAACCTTCCAATCATCCTGAAAATCTACGAATTCAGCCTGAGGTTTAAAGAGAGACCAGCTGGAACGCTACAGGGAGAAGAGTTCGCGCCTCTATCAAGGTAGGAAGACGGGGAAAAAGAACTAAAGAAACAAAAGGCCTCCAAGGGGGAGGGGCCCCGCGAGGAGCCGGGCTGAGGCCGGGGCGAGTGTCCCCAGGACAGGAGAGCCCCGTCCCGGAGGAGCAGGAGCTGCACCGACCTTCCCGGGGGAAAGGCCTCCCGGGGAATTGGAGCAGGATCCCCAGAAAGGCGGGGATGCCCTCGGGCTCCCTGGGACAGTAACAGGCACCTGCGCCCCGGGAGAGTGCGCCGAGCTCCCTAAGGGCTGCAGCGCTCGGCGGGACCCGGAGCAGCTCGGAGGGGCTCGGGCGGCGGCTCTGCAGAGGGGGCTGCGGGGCGGGAGCGCGAATCCAACAGCACAGGCCCCGGAGCACTGGGCGCCGGGACACAGCCCAGGATCCGGCCTCCCCCGGGACAGGCAGAGGCCGGGAGGGCCCAGGACAGCAAGGACGCTCCTGCCAGGGGCTGAGCAGATCAGCTGCCCCGCCCGGGAGCCCCCAGGCCCTGCAGACGGAGAGCCCCGGAGTTACTGCGGGGGCTGACTCCAGGGTCCCAGAGCGGCCCCCGCCACTGTGGCTGTTTCTCCTGGGGCCTCACGGGGTGAACAACCCCCACTGGGCCCTGCACCAGGCCGGGGCAGAGCAGCTCCCCCAAGTGCTAACACCTGAGAATCAGCACAGCAGGCCCCTCCCCCAGAAGACCAGCGAGACGGACCAGTTCCAGGGGAAGTCAAGGGACTTAAGGTATACAGAATCAGAAGATACTCCCCCGTGGTTTTTTTTTTTTTTTCTTTTTGATTTCTGTTTGCTTACCCCACCCTTTTCTTTCCTTTCTTTCTTTTTCTTTCTCTTTTTCTTCTCTTGTTTTTTCTCTTTTTCTTCCTTTTTCCTTTTTTCTTTTTCTCTTTTCTTTCCTTCTTTCTATCCTCTCATTTTCTCCTTTTCCCAATACAACTTGTTTTTGGCCACTCTGCACTGAGCAGAATGACTAGAAGGAAAACCTCACCTCAAAAGAAAGAATCAGAAACAGTCCTCTCTCCCACAGAGTTACAAAATCTGGATTACAATTCAATGTCAGAAAGCCAATTCAGAAGCACTATTATACAGCTACTGGTGGCTCTAGAAAAAAGCATAAAGGACTCAAGAGACTTCATGACTGCAGAATTTAGATCTAATCAGGCAGAAATTAAAAATCATTTGAATGAGATGCAATCCAAACTAGAAGTCCTAACGACGAGGGTTAACGAGGTGGAAGAACGAGTGAGTGACATAGAAGACAAGTGGATGGCAAAGAGGGAAACTGAGGAAAAAAGAGACAAACGATTAAAACACCATGAAGATAGATTAACTGAAATAAACGACAGCCTGAGGAAGAAAAACCTACGTTTAAAAAAACCCCCCTCGGGGTTCCTGAGGGCGCCGAAAGGGCCAGAGGGCCAGAATATGTATTTGAACAAATCATAGCTGAAAACTTTCCTAATCTGGGAAGGGAAACAGGCATTCAGATCCAGGAAATAGAGATTCCCACCCCCCCAAATCGATAAAAACCATTCAACACCTCCACATTTAATAGTGAAGCCTGCACATTCCAAAGATAAAGAGATCCTTAAAGCAGCAAGAGACAAGAAATCCCTGATTTTTATGGGGAGGAATATTAGGGTAACAGCAGACCTCTCCACAGAGACCTGGCAGGCCAGAAAGGGCTGGCAGGATATATTCAGGGTCCTAAATGAGAACAACATGCAACCAAGAACACTTTATCCAGCAAGGCTCTCATTCAAAATGGAAGGAGAGATAAAGAGCTTCCAAGACAGGCAGGAACTGAAAGAATACGTGACTTCCATACCATCTCTGCAAGAAATTTTAAGGGGGACTCTTAAAATTCCCCTTTAAGAAGTTCAGTGGAACAATCCACAAAAACAAGGATCCATGTTCATCAGGCATGCAAATATTCTCAACAAGATACTAGCCAATAGGATCCAACAACACATTAAGAAAATTATTCACCATGACCAAGTAGGATTTATCCCCGGGACACAAGGCTGGTTCAACACTTGTAAAACCATCAATGTGATTCATCATATCAGCAAGAGAAAAACCAAGAACCATATGATCCTCTCAATAGATGCAGAGAAAGCATTTGAAAAATACAGTATCCATTCCTGATCAAAACTCTTCAGAGTGTAGGGATAGAGGGAACATTCCTCAGCATCTTAAAAGCCATCTATGAAAAGCCCACAGCAAATATCATTCTCAATGGCGAAGCACTGGGAGCCTTTCCCCTAAGATCAGGAATAAGACAGGGATGTCCACTCTCACCAGTGCTATTCAACATAGTACTGGAAGTCCTAGCCTCAGCAATCAGACAACAAAAAGACATTAAAGGCATTCAAATTGGCAATGAAAAAGTCAAACTCTCCCTCTTCGCCGATGACATGATACTCTACATAGAAAACCCAAAAGCCTCCACCCCAAGATTGCTAGAATTCATACAGCAATTTGGCAGCGTGGCAGGATACAAAATCAATGCCCAGAAATCAATAGCATTTCTATACACTAACAATGAGCCTGAAGAAAGAGAAATTAAGGAGTCAATCCCATTTACAATTGCACCCAAAAGCATAAGATACCTAGGAATAAACCTAACCAAAGAGGTAAAGGATCTATATCCTAAAAACTATAGAACACTTCTGAAAGAAATTGAGGAAGACACATAGAGATGGAAAGATATTCCATGCTCATGAATTGGCAGAATTAATATTGTGAAAATGTCAATGTTACCCAGGGCAATTTACACGTTTAATTCAATCCCTATCAAAATATCATGGACATTCTTCAGAGAGTTAGAACAAATTATTTTAAGATTTGTGTGGAATCAGAAAAGACCCCGAATAGCCAGGGGAATTTTAAAAAAGGAAACCATATCTGTGGGCATCACAGCAGATTTCAGGTTGTACTACAAAGCTGTGGTCATCAAGACAGTGTGGTACTGACACAAAAACAGACACATAGATCAATGGGACAGAATAGAGAACCCAGAAGTGGACCCTGAACTTTATGGTCAACTAATATTCGATAAAGGAGGAAAGATTATCCATTGGAAGAAAGACAGTCTCTTCAATAACTGGTGCTGGGAAAATTGGACATCCACATGCAGAAGAATGAAACTAGACCACTGTCTTTCACCATACACAAAGATAAACTCAAAATGGATGAAAGATCTAAATGTGAGCCAAGATTCCATCAAAATCCTAGAGGAGAACACAGGCAACACCCTTTTTGAACTCGGCCACAGTAACTTCTTGCAAGATACATCCACGAAGGCAAAAGAAACAAAAGAAAAAATGAACTTTTGGGACTTCATCAAGACAAGAAGCTTTTGCACAGCATAGGATATAGTCAACAAAACTAAAAGACAACCTACAGAATGGGAGAAGAAATTTGCAAATGACCTATCAGATAAAGGGCTAATTTCCAAGATCTATAAAGAACTTCTTAAACTCAACACCAAAAAGCGAACAGTCCAATCATGAAATGGGCAAAAGACATGAAGAGAAATCTCACAGAGGAAGATATAGACATGGCCAACATGCACATGAGAAAATGCTCTGCATCACTTGCCATCAGGGAAATACAAATCAAAACCACAATGAGATACCACCTCACACCAGTGAGAATGGGGAAAATTAACAAGGCAGGAAACAACAAATGTTGGAGAGGATGTGGAGAAAGGGAACCCTCTTGCACTGTTGGTGGGAATGTGAACTGGTGCAGCCACTCTGGAAAACTGTGTGGAGGTTCCTCAAAGAGTTAAAAATAGACCTGCCCTACGACCCAGCAATTGCACTCTTGAGGATTTACCCAAACATTCAGATGCAATTAAGTGCCGGGACACCTGCACCCCGATGTTTATAGCAGCAATGTCCACAATAGCCAAACTGTGGAAGGAGCCTCAGTGTCCATCGAAAGATGAGTGGATAAAGAAGATGTGGTCTATGTATACAATGGAATATTACTCAGCCATTAGAAACGACAAATACCCACCATTTGCTTCAACGTGGATGGAACTGGAGGGTATTATGCTGAATGAAGTAAGTCCATCGGAGAAGGACAAACATTGTATGTTCTCATTCATTTGGGGAATATAAATAATAGTGAAAGGGAATATAAGGGAAGGGAGAACCAATGTGTGGGAAATATCAGTAAGGGAAACAGAACATAAAGACTCCTAACTCTTTGGAAATGAACTAGGGGTGGTGGAAGGGGAGGAGGGCGGGGAGTGGGGGTGAATGGGTGACAGGCACTGAGGGGGGCACTTGACGGGATTAGCACTGGGTGTTATTTTGTATGTTGGTAAATTGAACACCTATAAAAAATAAATTTATTATAAAAAAAGTAGATTTAGAGAAAACATCCTTCAACATAATAAAGGCCATCTAGGAGAAACCCACAGCTAGCATCATCATAAGTGGGGAAGAACTAAGAGCTTTTCCTCTAAGGTTAGGAACAAGACAAGGATGTCCACTCTTACCACTTTCATTCAACATAGTTTGGAAGTCCTAGCCACCATAATCAGACAGTCAAAGAAATAAAAGACATCCAAATTGGCAAGGAAGAAGTAAACCTTTGACTATTTGTAGATGACATGGTACTCCATATTGAAAACTAGAAAGACTTTACCAAAAAATTGCTAGAACTGATAGACTAATTCTGTAAAGTTGAAACATACAAAATCAACCTACAGAAATCTGTTGCATTTCTATATACCAATAATGAAACAGCAGAACAAGAAATTAAGAAAACAATTCCGTTTACAATTGCACCAACACAATAAGATAACCTAGGAATAAATCTAATTAAAGATGTAAATCACCGATACTCTGACAATTGTAAGGCAATGATGTAAGAAATTGAAGACAACACAAAGAAATGGAAAGACATTCCATGACCATAGATTGGAATAGCAATTATTGTTTAGATGTCTATACTATCAAAGCAATCCACACATTTAATGCAATTCCTATAAAAATACCAACAGCATTTTTCCCAGAGCTAGAACAAACAATCCTAAAGTTTGTATGCAACCACAAAAGACCCTGAATAGGAAAGCAACTTTGAAAAAAACAAAGCAAAGCTGGAGACATCACAATCCCCAACTTCAAGGTATATTACAAAGCTGTAGTGATCAAGACAGTATGGTACTGGCACAAAAATAGACACATAGATCAATAGAACAGAATAGAAAAGCCAGAAATGAGCCTGCAACTATACAATCAATTAATCTTCAATGAAGAAGGAAAGAATATCCAATGGGGAAAAGACAGTCTCATCAACTAATAGTTCTGGGAAAACTGGAGAGTGATATGCAAAAAATGAAACTGGACCACTTTCTTACACCATACGCAAAAATAAATTCAAAATGGATCAAATACCTAAATGTGAAACCTAAAACCATATAAAACCTAGAAGAGAGCATAGGTAGTAATTTCTTTGACATCAGCTATAGTAACTTTTTTCTAGACATGTCTCCTGAGGCAAAGGAGATAAAAGCAAAACTATTGGAACTTCATCAAGATAAAAAACTTCTGCACAGCAAAAGAAACAACAAAACTAAAAGGCAACCAACAGAATGGGAGAAGAAATTTGCAAATGACATATCTGATAAAGTGTTAGTAACCAAATAAAAAGAATTTATACAATTCAACACCCTAAAAATGAATATCCAATTAAAAATAGGCAGAAGACAGGAACAGGCATTTTTCCCAAAAGCGATATACAGATGGATAACAGACACATGAAAAGATGTTCATCATCACTTACTATCAGGGAAATGCAAATGAAAACTAGAATGAGATATCACTTCACACCTATCAGAATGGCTAAAATCAACAACACAAGAAACAACAGGTGTTGGTGACGATGTGGAGAAAAAGGAACACTTGTGCCCTCTTGGTGGGGATGTGAACTGGTACAGGTACTGAGGAAAATAGTATGAAGGCTCCTCAAAATTAAAAATAGAACTGCCCTATGATCTAGCAATTGCACTACTGCATATTTACCCAAAGAATACAAAATGTTAATTCAAAGGGATCCATGCGTCCATATGTTTATAGCAACACTGTTTACAATAGCCAAGATATGGAAGCCAAAGTGTCCATCAATTGATGAATGGATAAAGAAGTAGTATAGGGAGGAGTTTAGATTGCAGAGAAGTAGAGTGACCCTAAGCTTGTCTCATACCTTGAACATAGCTAGATAGTTACCAAATCATTCTGAACACCCAGAATAATCCACAGGAGGCCTGAGAGAACAAAAACTGCAGTCTACAAGTAGAAAAACAACTTTTGGAAGGTAGGAGGTGTGTGGAAGTTCACTTGGGGAGATGCAGCTGTAAATACAGCCGTGGGGAGGGAGCCTCCTTGACACTGCAAAGTATTAGAAAAGGCAGAGTACAAAATTTGAACTTTTAGAAGTTCGCTGCTGTGGGGGAAGTGCCTGGCTTAATGGTGTGCAGGTGGAAAAAGAGGCAGAATCTTAGGAATGACAGGGTGGTCTGAGGATCCCCTGGGTTACAGGAAAAACGGATGGCATCGAGGTGCTACACTATTCCCAGGTATAGGAGTTGGGTCACGAGCAGCAGGTCTTGGCACCAGCTTTCTGCTATAAACTGTGAACTGCAGTGCAGTCCTTTGAGTGCTTTCCAGGGTCAGGCTGGCAAAGGAGGCAAGACCCTCCCCTGGAGGAACAGTGTGGATCGAGCCCCAGGAGTTTGGAAACGCAGCCATATGCCTTAGATAAAAAGGCTCAGACATGGGCAGAGTGAACGCAGGGTTCAAACAGAAACCAGGGACACAAATAGGAAGATTGATTTCTCTTCTATAAGGGCTCACTGAAGACAGGCGGTGGGAACATTCATCTCTGAGGCTTAAGAGTAGGGTCCAGCCATTTTCATCCCTCCCATCAGTGCTAAGAGCATGCAGGGAGCAAAACAGCGCACCCAGTGGTGTCCAGAGCTGCATACACCAAGCCCCACCTAGCCTGTGCCCTGGTGAAGCTCTTCCATTGAAACAAGGAAAAGAACTAGGGGTGGTGGAAGGAGAGGAGGGCCGGGGGTGGGGGCAACTGGGTGATGGGCACTGAGGGGGGCACTTGACGGGATGAGCACTGGGTGTTATTCTGTATGTTGGCAAATTGAACACCAATAAAAAATAAATTTATTATTAAAAAAAAAAAAAGAAACAAGCCAGTCTGAGAATCAGCGCAGCAGACCCCTCCCCCAGAAGACCAGCACAAACAAAAGGTTCTCGCCATTTATTGATCACAGAATGCTGGAAAGCCTCAGCTCTGGGAGAAATAGGATCTGCTTCCTTTTTACTTTTATTCTTTATTTTTAAAATTATTATTATTTTTTCATTTATTTTCTTATATCTTCCAATTCCTTTTTAAAAATGTTTATTGTTTTTTTATTTTTATATATACTTTATATATATTATTTTGTTTTCTTTCATTTCATTTTGTTTTCCTCTTTTTTTATTTTGGAATTTATATTCTTTTAACAAGCAGATGAAAACACATCCAAGATATAGTTTTTGTTTTGCTCTGTCTTCTTGTATTTTTTTTTCTTTTTCTTTGTTTTTTCATTGCTGTTGTTGTTGCTGAGGATGTTGTTTTTATTGTTCATATGTCTCTTCTTTTCTGGACAAAATCAAGAGATGGAGGAATTCACCCCCAAAAAAATGAACACAAGGTAGAACATGCAGCCAGGGATTTAACCAATACAGATATAAATAAGATGTCTGAACTAGAATTTAAAACAATGATTATAATGATACTAGCTAGGCTTGAAAAAGCATAGAAGACAGTAGAGAATCCCTTACTACAAATTAAAAGAACTAAAATCTAGTAAGGCCAAAATTTAAAAATGCTATAATGAAGATGAAAACACAAATAGAAGCCATAAAAACAAAGACAGATGAATCAGAGGAGCTAATCAGTGATATAAAAGATAAAATTATGGAAAATAATGAAGCTGAAAAGAGGATGGAAAGAAAGGTAATGAACCATGAAGGTAGACCTAGGGAACTCAGTGATGTATTAAAACATAATAATATTCATATCATAGGGGTATCAGAAGATAAAGGGGCAGGAATTTTATTTGAGTAATTTATAGCTGAAAACTTCCCTAATCTGGGGAAGGACAAAGACATCAAAATCCAAGAAGCACGGAGAACTCTCATTAAATTCAACAACTGGCCATGGCAAAGGCATATCATAGTCAATTTCACAAACCACACAAACAAGGAAAGAATCCTGAAAGCAGCAAGGGAAAAACAATCGTTAACCTACAAGGGAAGATAGAACAGGTTCAGAGTGGCTTTGTCCACAGAGATGTGGCAGGCCAGAAAGGAGTAGCAGGAGATAATCAATGTTCTGAATGGGAAAAATATGCAACCAAGAATATCCAATAGAAGGAGGGATAAAGAGTTTTCCAGACCAAACAAACAAACAAACAACTAAAGGATTTTGTGACCACTAAAACTGCCCTGCAAGAAATTATGAAGGGGACTCTTTGGGGGAAAAGAAAAGACCAAAAGCAACCAAGACTAGAAGGGACCAGAGAACATCACCAGAAACACCAACTCTACAGGTAACACAATGGCACTAAATTCATCTCTCTCAATAATCACTCTGAATGTAAATGGACTAAAAGTCCCAACCAAAAGACATTAGGTATCAAAATGGATGTAATACATTGGGATTGATTCCTTAATTTCTTTTTCTACTGCTTCATTATTGGTGTATAGAAATGCAACAGATTACTGCACATTAAATTTATATCCTGTGACTTTGCTGAATTCCTGTATTACTTCTAACAAGTTTTTGGTGGAGTCTTTCAGATTTTCTACATAGAGTAATATGTCGTCTGCAAATAGTGAAAGTTTGACTTCTTCCTTGCCAATTTGAATGCCTTTTATTTCTTTTTGTTGTATGATTGCTGAGGCTAAGGCTTCCAGTACTATGTTAAATAATAATGGTGAGAGTGGACATCCTTGTCTTATTCCTGACTGGAGGGAAAAGGTTCACAGTTTTTTTCCCATTAAAGCTGTGTGTCTTTTGTATATGGTCTTTATGATGTTGAGGTACATTCCATGTATTCCTACTTTGTTGACAGTTTTTTTTTTTTAATCAGGAAAGAATGCTGTATTTTGTCAAATGCTTTTGGGCATCTATTGAGAGGATCACGAGGTTCTTATCCTTTCTTTTATCAATATGATGTATCACATTGATTTATTTGCAAATATTGAAACACCTCTGCAGCCCAGAAATAAATGCCATTTGATTGCGGTGAACACTTTTTTTAATGTACTATTGAATTTTATTGCTAGTATATTACTGATAATTTTTGCATCCACGTTCATCGGGGATATTGGCCAGTGAGTCTCCTTTTTAGTGGAGTCTTTGTCTGGTTTTGGAATCCAGGTAATTCTGGCTTTGTAGAATGAGTTTAGAAATTTTCCTTCCACTTCTATTTTTGGAACAGTTTGAGAAGAATAGGTATTAACTGGAGAGCCACATGCGGAAGAATGAAACTGGACCGCTTTCTTATACCATACAAAAAAATAATAAATTCAAAATGGATAAAAGACCTTAATATGAGATAGGAAACCATCAAAATCCTGGAGAAGAACTCAGGCAGCCACCTCTTTGACCTCAGCCATAGCAATTTCTTACTAGACATATCAACAGAGGCAAGAGAACAAAACCAAAAGTGAAGTATTGTGACTTCATTAAGATAAAAAGACTTTTGCACAACAAATAAAATAACAAAATATAAGATAGTCTATAATATAGGAGAAGATATTTACAAATGACATATCTTTTTTAAGATTTTATTTATTTATTCATGAGAGACAGAGAGAGAGAGGCAGAAACACAGGCAGAGGGAAAAGCAGGCTCCATGCAGGGAGCCCGATGCGTGACTCGATCCTGGGACTCCGGGATCACGCCCTGGGCCGAAGGCAGGTGCTAAACTGCTGAGCCACCCAGGGATCCCCCAACAAATTACATATCAGATTTTATATATATATATATATATATATATATATATATATATATATATATAAAATGGAATATATAATATTCCATTACTCAGCCATTGAAAAAAATGAAAATTTGCCATTTGTCATCATGTGGATGGAGCTAGGTTGTACTATGCACAATGAAATAGGTCCATCAGAGAAAGAGAAATGCCATATGGTCTCACTCATACGTGGAATTTAAGAAAGAAAACAGATGAACATATGGGAAGAGAGGAAAGAAAAAAAAGGAGAGAGGGAAACAACCCATAAGACACTCTTAACAATAGAGAACAAACTGAGGGTTGATGTAAGGAGCTGGGTGGGGGATGGGCTAGATGGGTGATGGGTATTAAGGAAGGCATTTGTTGCGATGAGCACTGGGTGTGTTATGTAAGTGATGAATCACCTAATTCTACTCCAGAAACTGTAACTATTATTGCACTGTATGTTAACTACCTAAAATTTAAGGGAAAATTTTTTTAAAAAGAAGTGATTATATATATATATATAATTAATTATATATATATATTATATATATATATAATGGAATATTACTCAGCCATAGAAAGGAAGGAAAACTTGCTATTTGTATGTTAACTGTAGTTAACTGTATGTTAACTACCTAAAATTTAAGGGAAATTTTTTTAAAAAAGAAGTGATTATATATATATATATATAATTATATATATATATAATTAATTATATATATATATATAATGGAATATTACTCAGCCATAGAAAGGAAGGAAAACTTGCTATTTGGAATAACATGAATGGAGCTAGAAAGTATAATGCTAAGTGAAATAAGTCAGAGAAAGTCAAATATCATATGATTTTACTTGTATGTGGAACTTAAGAAACAAAACAAATGAACAAAGGGAAAAAAGTGAAGAGGGACAAATCAAGAAACAGACTCTTAATTAGAAAGAAGAGACTGGGGGATCCCTGGGTGGCGCAGCGGTTTGGCGCCTGCCTTTGGCCCAGGGCGCGATCCTGGAGACCTGGGATCGAATCCCACGTCGGGCTCCTGGTGCATGGAGCCTGCTTCTCCCTCTGCCTGTGTCTCTGCCTCTCTCTCTCTCTCTCTCTGTGTGACTATCATAAATAAATAAAAATTAAAAAAAAAAAAAGAAAGAAGAGACTGATAGTTATCAGAGGGGAGATGGGTGGGGGGATGGGTTAAATAGGTGATGGTGATTAAGGAGTACACTTGTGATGAGCACCAGGTGATGTATGGAAGTGTTGAATCACTATATTGTACACCTGAAACTAATATAACCCTGTTAACTAACTGGAATGAAAATAAAAACTTAAAAAAATAAGAGTAACATATATAAACAATAAACATTGGATATTTGCTGTAAATTAAAAAAAAACTTTTGATGAGGCAATTTTCATTACCATTTCCTTATTTTTAACTTTAGGCCTCTATAAAGTTCCATTTTCAAATTTGTAGACGTAAAAACAAAACTACATGTTTGTGAGATTCAAGAATGTCTTAATTTTATATAATTAGAAAAAGTACAAAAAAATTTGATGATAACATTGATATACTAAAATATTAAAGACATGTAATTAAAATATATCTTCATGAGAATAGCCTTACTGCTATCATTTTTGGCTATATATCCAAACAATATTCACCACTTCATTGAAGTGGTAAAGTAAGGAAACACTTCAACTTCACATGTCAAAAACAGAACTCTTGAAAGTGAGCAGTAAAACCTATTCCTCCCACAGTCCTCCTTGACACAGAGAATGTGAATTTCCATGCTACTAGTTGCTGAAACCAAAATACTGGACATGTTCTCAACTATTCTTCCCTGATAATTCATAATCAAATACATCAGGAAACTTTGTTGGTTTCTTTCAAAAAAATTTAAATAAAAAAATCTAACCAATTATTTTCCTTCCCAATGCTACCACCCTAGCTTAAATGTATTTTATCCAGCTTATCTCATCTTATTCCTGTGACATAATTTTTTCTTCAGTCACCAGGCCCTAGACACAGAAATCTCCTTTCTGTTCCCCCAATTAATTCTGCATATTCTTGTCTCAGGGCCTTTACAATTGTTTTTCCCTCTGCCAGGAATGGTCTTCCTTCAGATATTTGCGAGGCTCCATAGGTTCTTTTTTGTCTCTGCTAAAATGTAGCTTGTCCAGAAAGGGCTTTCTTCAACACCCTATATAAAGTAGTAAACTATATCCCCATACCATTAACCTGCTTCCTGCTTTTTTCATATCACTTGTCATCATCTGTCACAAGTGTACATCTTCATTTGTTTAATTTCTATTCCTCTCACTATAGTGTAATCTCCAGGAGAGTAAGGGCATCATATATCATGTTTTGTTCATTGTTGTTTCCCTGGTGCCTAAAACCACATGTTTTAGATCCCTCCAAATTATTTGACAAAGGAAATGGTTCAGTATTAGAATATGTGGCAGCTGAAAGGAATGAAGCCAGCTGAGAGCCTCCAGCTGCAACGTCCATGAAATTCACCAGAATGTTTACACTGAAGGCAAGCTCTCCCCCTTCTAGCCAATGACTGAGCACAATGATGCATGACTCACTTAGCGGGTAATATGAAAATCTGAAATATAGTCTCAGGCTCTTCTTATCTAATCTTTCTTCCTTCCATCTCTTTTTTCATTGGTGTAAGACCTGATTCATCATCTATGTCTCTCCCTCTTACTCCAGTCTCCTTGCCACTTCTTCCTTTACACGCGTTTCCCCCAATAAATCTCTTACACTTTTGTATCTATCTTGGTGTTTGTTTTTGGGTAAATCTAAACAGACAAAGATTATTGGTTTGAATGTACTGTTTAATTTTTAGGGATCAGAATTATGCGTATTTTGTTTGAAAAATAATTTTTAGTTAAAGAAAAAATACAATAACTACATTGTGAAAGAGACATTGAGAGAGAAAGAGAAACAAATAGAGACAGGAAGAGACAGGAGGAGAGAGAGAGAGAAAATTTTCTCTTTCCTTCAAGGACTTGGGCTTGTCTTAGTGTAGCAATTGCCAGGAACAGTGGCTGGAAGGAGGAAGATCCAGGCAGTAAATGCAAAAAAGCATTGAGAATGAAAACAAGAAAAGCTGAACAAAGGGGTTAACAATAAGCAAGTAGCAGAAACCAGGCTATGATGGTTAAATTGGGGGAGATTTAGGAATTGAAATGGAGTAAAAGGCAAGACTTGGATAAAGTGAGATGGTCCCATAATTTTCTACAAAATGAACCATGGAACATAATGCTAATTTTATGTTGCATTCTAGGGCATTCTGTGGGTAAATAATACAGCACATTCATATTACAATATACCTCATCAAACATGGATGTAGATAATAAAATTCAAAATACATTTTCAAATTATATCATGTTTATTTTAATAATCTCTGTCTTTATAATTGTAGTCTGTAGACATTAAGAGAAATGTTCATAAAACACAATACAGAGATTCCCAAAGGTCTGGGAAAATTTCAAGAGAGCCCCAGAGACCAAAGACACATGGCCTTTAGCACCTACATGATGGTACTGAACAAAGTAATTGACTGAATAAAACCACATTCATGAACATTTCAGTACCCTTTCTGGACTCTTCTCTCAATTATTTCTTTTGAATATTGTAATGCCATTAATGTCCATTGCATTGTTCATACACCAGCAAGCTAACTCATAGACTGATTTGAGAGTTATAGTGCAATAGTAATATGGGCCATGCCATCTAAGAATGAAGGGAGGATTTAAGTTGAAAAGTGAAAATTATCAATCTAATTTATAAGCAATATTGGAAGATTGACTTTTTCCGGGTGACTAGGACATGAAAAGTTTTGGGGCCCAATAATCCAATAATCCATTTTAAGGTTATTACTTAATTATAAAACACTTCTGGACACATACTTTAACCTAGGTATTGGTGATTTAGGAATGTCAAACAAAATAGATAGGCTCTTGCCCTTGTTGATACTTGATATGGATTTCAAAATATTTCCTCATGATTCTGATGCCATGCCAATAAAATTAGAACTGTAATTCAAGACTTTATGATCATTTTTCAAATGCATTTCGTTACAGGGGAAGTCACATATAAACACTGGCTAGAAATATTGTACAATGTAAAAATACATTCTATCGATTTGAAGCATTAAAATCAAAGAGATAGTTTGCCAGCAAAATGTTATTGGAAGGAAATATTTTGCAGTATACACTCATATTTCCTTCAGAGAAGTGGAACAAACAGGTTGGTGTCAAACATGTTAGAGGCATCCCATAGTACAAACTCTCACATTTCAGTAGAACTTTCATGGTGTGACTAATTAGCAAAATGCTTAATCCAAGGGAGTTTATTTTTTATATAAATTAATTTTTTATTGGTGTTCAATTTACCAACATACAGAATAACACCCAGTGCTCATCCCGTCAAGTGCCCCCCTCAGTGCCCATCACCCATTCATTCCCACCCACCGCCCTCCTCCCCTTCCACCACCCCTAGTTCGTTTCCCAGAGTTAGGAGTCTTTATGTTCTGTCTCCCTTCCTGATATTTCCCACATATTTCTTCTCCCTTCCTTTATATTCCCTTTCACTATTATTTATATTCCCCAAATGAAAGAGAACATACACTGTCCTTCTCCGATGGACTTACTTCACTCAGCATAATACCCTCCAGTTCCATCCACGTTGAAGCAAATGGTGGGTATTTGTCGTTTCTAATGGCTGAGTAATATTCCATTGTATACATAAACCACATCTTTATCCATTCATCTTTCGATGGACACCGAGGCTCCTTCCACAGTTTGGCTATTGTGGACATTGCTGCTATAAACATCGGGGTGCAGGTGTCCCGGCGTTTCATTGCATCTGAATGTTTGGGGTAAATCCTCAACAGTGCAATTGCTGGGTCGTAGGGCAGGTCTATTTTTAACTCTTTGAGGAACCTCCACACAGTTTTCCAGAGTGGCTGCACCAGTTCACATTCCCACCAACAGTGTAAGAGGGTTCCCTTTTCTCCACATCCTCTCCAACATTTGTTGTTTCCTGCCTTGTTAATTTTCCCCATTCTCACTGGTGTGAGGTGGTATCTCATTGTGGTTTTGATTTGTATTTCCCTGATGGCAAGTGATGCGGAGCATTTTCTCATGTGCATGTTGGCCATGTCTATGTCATCTTCTGTGAAATTTCTCTTCATGTCCTTTGCCCATTTCATGATTGGATTGTTTGTTTCTTTGGTGTTGAGTTTAAGAAGTTCTTTATAGATCTTGGAAACTAGCCCTTTATCTGATACATCTGATACGTCATTTGCAAATATCTTCTCCATTCTGTAGGTTGTCTTTTAGTTTTGTTGACTGTATCCTTTGCTGTGCAAAAGCTTCTTATCTTGATGAAGTCCCAATAGTTCATTTTTGCTTTTGTTTCTTTTGCCTTCGTGGATGTATCTTGCAAGAAGTTACTGTGGCCAAGTTCAAAAAGGGTGTTGCCTGTGTTCTCTAGGGTTTTGATGGAATCTTGTCTCACATTTAGATCTTTCATCCATTTTGAGTTTATCTCTGTGTATGGTGAAAGAGAGTGGTCCAGTTTCATTCTTCTGCATGTGGATGTCCTATTTTCCCTACACCATTTATTGAAGAGACTTTCTTCCAATGGATAGTCTTTCCTCCTTTATCGAATATTAGTTGACCATAAAGTTCAGCGTCCACTTCTGGGTTCTCTATTCTGTTCCATTGATCTATGAGTCTGTTTTTGTGCCAGTACCACGCTGTCTTGATGACCACAGCTTTGTAGTACAACCTGAAATCTGGCATTGTGATGCCCCCAGGTATGGTTTTCTTTTTTAAAATTCCCCTGGCTATTCGGGGTCTTTTCTGATTCCACACAAATCTTAAAATAATTTGTTCTAACTCTGAAGAAAGTCTATGATACTTTGATAGGAATTGCATTAAACGTGTAAATTGCCCTGGGTAACATTGACATTTTCACAATATTAATTCTGCCAATCCATGAGCATGGAATATTTTTCCATATCTTTGTGTCTTCCTCAATTTCTTTCAGAAGCATTCTATAGTTTTTAGGGTATAGACCCTTTACCTCTTTGGTTAGGTTTATTCCTAGGTATCTTATGCTTTTGGGTGCAATTGTCAATGGGATTGACTCCTTAATTTCTCTTTCTTCAGGCTCATTGTTAGGGTATAGAAATGCCACTGATCTCTGGCCATGATTTTGTATCCTGCCACGCTGCCAAATTGCTGTATGAATTCTAGCAATCTTGGGGTGGAGGCTTTTCGGTTTTCTCTGTAGAGTATCATGTCATCAGCGAAGAGGGAGGGTTTGACTTCTTCTTTGCCAATTTGAATGCCTTTAATGTCTTTTGGTTGCCTGATTGCTGAGGCTAGGACTTCCAGTACTATGTTGAATAGCACTGGTGAGAGTGGACATCCCTGTCTTGTTCCTGATCTTAGGGGAAAGGCTCCCAGTGCTTCGCCATTGAGAATGATATTTGCTGTGGGTTTTTCGTAGATGGCTTTTAAGATGCTGAGGAATGTTCCCTCTATCCCTACACTCTGAAGAGTTTTGATCAGGAATGGATGCTGTATTTTGTCAAATGCTTTCTCTGCATCTAATGAGAGGATATGGTTCTTGGTTTCTCTCTTGCTGATATGATGAATCACACTGATTGTTTTACAAGTGTTGAACCAGCCTTGTGTCCCGGGGATAAATCCTACTTGGTCATGGTGAATAATTTTCTTAATGTATTGTTGGATCCTATTGGCTAGTATCTTGTTGAGAATTTTTGCATCCATGTTCATCAGGGATATTGGTCTGTAATTCTCGTTTTTGGTGGGGTCTTTGTCTGGTTTTGGAATTAAGGTGATGCTGGCCTCATAGAACGAATTTGGAAGTGCTCCATCTCTTTCTATCTTTCCAAACAGCTTTAGTAGAATAGGTATGATTTCTTCTTTAAACGTTTGGTAGAATTCCCCTGGGAAGCCATCTGGCCCTGGACTCTTGTGTCTTGGGAGGTTTTTGATGACTGCTTCAATTTACTCCCTGGTTATTGGCCTGTTCAGGTTTTCTGTTTCTTCCTGTTCCAGTTTTGGTAGTTTGTGGCTTTCCAGGAATGTGTCCATTTCTTCTAGATTGTCTAATTTATTGGTGTATAGCTGTTCATAATATGTTTTTAAAATCGTTTGTATTTCCTTGGTGTTGGTAGTGATCTCTCCTTTCTCATTCTTGATTTTATTAATTTGAGTCTTCTCTCTGTTCTTTTTAATAAGGTTGGCTAATGGTTTATCTATCTTATTAATTCTTTCAAGGAACCAACTCCTGGTTTTGTTGGTCTGTTCCACAGTTCTTCTGGTCTCGATTTTGTTGAGTTCTGCTCGAATTTTAATTAACTCTCTTCTTCTGCTGGGCGTAGGGTCCATCTGCTGTTTTTTCTCTATCTCCTTTATGTGTAAGGTTAGCTTTTGTATTTGAGTTCTTTCCAGTTTTTGAATGGATGCTTGTATTGCGATGTATTTCCCCCTTAGGACTGCTTTTGCTGCGCCCCAAAGATTTTGAACGGTTGTATCTTCATTCTCATTAGTTTCCATGAAACTTTTTAATTCTTCCTTAATTTCCTGGTTGACCCTTTCATCTTTTAGCAGGATGGTCCTTAACCTCCACGTGTTTGAGGTCCTTCCAAACTTATTGTTGTGATTTAGTTCTAATTTCAAGGCATTATGGTCTGAGAATATGCAGGGGATGATCCCAATCTTTTGGTATCGGTTCAGACCCAATTTGTGACCCAGTATGTGGTCTATTCTGGAGAAAGTTCCATGTGCACTTGAGAAGAATGTGTATTCAGTTGAGTTTGGATGTAAAGTTCTATAGATATCTGTGAAATCCATCTGGTCCAGTGTATCATTTAAAGCTCTCGTTTCTTTGGAGATGTTGTGCTTAGAAGACCTATCAAGGGTAGAAAGAGCTAGATTGAAGTCACCAAGTATAAGTGTATTATTATCTAAGTATTTCTCCACTTTGGTTATTAATTGGTTTAAATATTTGGCAGCTCCCACATTCGGGACATATATATTGAGGATTGTTAAGTCCTCTTGTTGAATAGATCCTTTGAGTATGATATAGTGTCCCTCTTCATCTCTCACTACAGTCTTTGGGGTAAATTTTAGTTTATCTGATATAAGGATGGCTACCCCTGCTCTCTTTTGAGGACCATTTGAATGGTAAATGGCTTTCCAACCTTTTATTTTCAGGCTGTAGGTGTCCTTCTGTCTAAAATGAGTCTCTTGTAGACAGCAAATAGATGGGTCCTGCTTTTTTATCCAGTCTGAAACCCTGCGCCTTTTGATGGGGTCATTAAGCCCGTTCACGTTCAGAATTACTATTGACAGACATGAGTTTAGTGTCATCATGATATCTATTCAGTCCTTGTTTTTGTGGATTGTTCCACTGAACTTCTTCTTAAAGGGGAATTTTAAGAGTCCCCCTTAAAATTTCTTGCAGAGTTGTTTGGAGTTCACATATTCTTTCAGTTCCTGCCTGTCTTGGAAGCTCTTTATCTCTCCTTCCATTTTGAATGAGAGCCTTCCTGGATAAAGTATTCTTGGTTGCATGTTCTTCTCATTTAGGACCCTGAATATATCCTGCCAGCCCTTTCTGGCTTGCCAGGTCTCTGTGGAGAGGTCTGCTGTTACCCTAATATTCCTCCCCATAAAAGTTAGGGATTTCTTGTCTCTTGATGCTTTAAGGATCTTCTCTTTATCTTTGGAATTTGCAAGCTTCACTATTAAATGTCGAGGTGTTGTACGGTTTCTATTGATTTAAGGGGGGTGGGGAATCACTCTGTTTCCTGGATCTGAATGCCTGTTTCCCTTCCCAGATTAGGAAAGTTTTCAGCTATGATTTGTTCAAATACGTATTCTGGCCCTCTGGCCTTTTCGGCGCCCTCGGGAACCCCAATTAAACGTAGTTTTTTCTTCCTCAGGCTGTCGTTTATTTCCCTTAATCTGTCTTCATGGTCTTTTAATTATCTGTCTCTTTTTTCCTCAGTTTCCCTCTTTGCCATCTACTTGTCTTCTATGTCACTCACTCGTTCTTCCACCTCATTAACCCTTGTCCTTAGGACTTCTGGTTTGGATTGCATGTCTTTCAATTGACTTTTATTTCTGCCTGATTGGATCTAAATTCTGCAGCCATGAAGTCTCTTGAGTCCTTTATGTTTTTTTCTTGAGCCACCAGTAGCTGTATAATAGTGCTTCTGAATTGGCTTTCTGACATTGAATTGTAATCTAGATTTTGTCACTCCGGGGCTCTCCGTCTGCAGGGCCTGGGGTCTCCCGGGCGGGGCCGCTGATCTGCTCAGTTCCAGGCAGGAGCGTCCTTGCTGTCCTGGGCCCTCCAGGCCTCTGCCTGTCCCGGGGGGAGGCCGGATCCTGGGCTGTTTCACAGCACCCTGTGCTCCAGGGCCTGCGCTGTTGGAATTGCGCTCTCGGCCGCGCAGCCGCCTCTCCGCGGATCCAAGGGAGTTTAAAACTGTCAATGGCCTTAAAATAATTGACTGCAATGTAGGAAATGCAGAAGATAATATCCAATACAAAAGATATTTGACAATAACAGTGGTTGTAGAACATCACTTCAGTCTTAATGTGACAGTCTTGAGTGCCTGGTACAACAGCATAACATTGTTGCAACATCTGACAGGCAAAATCTTATAGATACATATTTCCTTCAGTGCAATAGACTAGATAAGAGTGACATGGAAAATGAAATCACTTATCTGATGAGTTAGATCTTAAAGATCTTGCCATGAAGAGCAGAGTTTTAGTGATGCTCAGAAGGAAGTTCTTATGCAAGTTGTATAGACATAAATACACATAATGACTAAAAAGTGGAAATGAAGAGAAAGAACACACAAAAAATATGGCAGTTATGAGAGATTCTCTTGCTTCACTTCAGTGGGTTATGAAACCAGCATTTGTCAAAAGCTAAGCAGGCAATGATAGTTACACTACAAATTATGTCATTAAATGGGATGATCCAAACACTTGGTTTTTAGGAAATAGAGTTCTGTATTCCACAGGAAGTAACCTCTCACCAACGATTTCATTCATTTTGGCAGGCCTTCTGTGTAGTGAGAAGACTGAAAAGATTTAGATAAATTTAATTCTTCTTTATCAAAATATATTTCCCTGGTACGATGATTGGCTTTTTAGAAATGGCTATGTCTCAAGTCATGAAGAAATTTGATGACACATGTAAATCCAGGCTCAATTGTGTGGTTATAAATGCCATTTAGAGCCTTGTAGTATGCATCCCCTATTAAGTCTTTAACTGTTCTCTTTATTTGTCAATGCAAGCTCTTTTAGTATATCTTACACAAATCTCTCAGGGCTGCAAACTATTAATCTTTAGGAAAACTTGCTACAAAGACTTCCCTTTATGAGATGGAAATGTTTAATGTTTTCAGCATGAGTCCAGCATTACTACAGGAGAGTATATCATAGAGGTTTTGAAGCATTGGATCAAACTTCCCAGATATGTAATGCATCCCCCTTGCACAATACAAACAGAAAAGGGCATGTACAGGGCTCAAAGAATTGGTAATGGTGATTGAAATTTCACAGCAAATAAAATCTTACATCCTTCTTTTTCACCATGAAAGCATCATAGATATTAATTTGTCTCTCTAAATTGGGTAAACACTTTGTTAGTTTGGGTTCTTTCAAAAGTAAAGGGTGAAACAAAGATTTGAGTATAGGTAATTTATTTGGAGAAGATCAAAGGAAACGAATGAGGTAGGTAAAACAAAAAATAAGAAAAAGTCAACAAAAGATGTGGTAACAAGAACTTTTTTTCTCAGAGAAACTGGGGCTTAATCCAAAAGGAGCCCTCTAAGGCACCATGTAGAACATAACTTGGAGGACACCTGGGTGGCTCAATGGTTGAGTGTCTGCCTTTGGCTCAAGGTGTGGTCCTGAGAGATGGAGTCTCAAATCAGGCTCCCTGCAGGGAACCTGCTTCTCCCTCTGCCTATGTCTCTGCCTCTCATGAATAAACAAATAAAATCTAAAAAACAAACAAACAAACAAACAAAAACATGACTTTGAATTACGCCAGTGGTAGGCCGGGTGGCTGATACAGCCGAAGCATCTGTAGGCACTTCTTTACTGATTCCCATCCCTCACTGACTCAGAACTCTATGGGAAGAGATGCATGGGCTTAAATACCCAATATGACCAGCTTGCAACTGAGCAAGCTCCATTTTCTTGGAGAAATTCTTCACACAGAGAAGAAAAAATATAGACACCGATGTTTTGAATGAAAGCTTTCAGCATGCTAGGGATTTTTCTCAGCTGCAACGTTACTCAGGTTGCCAACAAAGTATTGAAAGGGATACCAACAGCATCCTATACATATTTGTTTTATGATTTTTTTCAAAAGCATATTTGAAATAAAATGTTATGTTTCTTTATGCCAATGAAATTGAGTAATAAAGAGTGCATACTTTGGGGGGAAAGCATATCTGCTTTTCTCCTTTTTTATTTTTATTTTTTTTAAAGATTTTATTTATTTATTCATGACACACACACACACACAGAGCGAGATCGAGAGAGAGAGAGAGAGAGAGAGAGAGAGAGAGAGACAGGCCGAGGGAGAAGCAGGCTCCATGCAGGGAGCCCAACATGGGACTCAATCCTGGGTCCCCAGGATCAGGCCCTAGGCTGAAGGCGGTGCTAAACCACTGAGCCACCCGGGCTGCCCTGTTTTTCTCCTTTTTTAATTTTTATTTTTATTTATTTATTTTTTGTTTTTCTCCTTTATTAATTATTTTAGTTGGGTCTAAGCTGATGAGGAAATAACATTTTGCCTGGTATAGGAAGGGTACACATCTGGAGAAAGGCCCTAAATTACACATATACAACCAGATGGCTCTACTTCCTGAATAGAATTATTTGACAGTAATTTGATTTTGATATTTTTCTTCATTTTGGAAATCACTGCCTAATATGCACTTATAAAGACTATCAGGAGCTTGAAATATCAATGCAGAAATGTTTCATTTTAAGTTTAAGGAAATTGAAATTCTAGAGTGTTTCAGGCATAGTTTATGTATCAAGCCACTTTAGACTTGGCTGCCACTTAAAATTTAGAAACTAACAGTTTTAGAAAAGAAAGAGGTTCACCCTAGACTTTCTTTTGTATTGTTTTGATCTAATTAGAGAACACTCGGGTACATATACAAATCACACACACACATTCACACACACATCACACCCATACACACAAGATCGTACCCTTGAACTCAGTAAGATTAAGTGATCAATAAAACACAATACCTTGCTGTAAAAAGTCATGAAAAGAATTTCTTAAACGTAGAAATTAAGGAATTTCTGAATAGCGCAAAACTTAGCAATAAATAGGCAAATCCAGCTAATATTTAATAAATTAAATTCATAAAATATATTTCTGATGTCAAAAACAGCAGAAATTTAAATAAACGTTTTTCATTTTTGCTGAATTTCTATTAGTGAAAAACCTCAATGTTTCTGACTGGAAAGATTAATTGTACAGAACTGAGAAAAATTTTAGTGAACAGACTTATTTTGGGGATGTAATACATTCTGTTAAATTGGAAGTGAGTTGTCCAAATTAGGAACTTTTAGAAGTTAGCAGATTAGATCTGTGTTGAGTTTCCAGAAGATGTATAAGGGCCAATTTGATAGGTGAAATATTTGTATTCTCATATTTTTCCTGATTATATACACAAAATATTTAGTGGTAGTTATCTATAATTTATGTGTATATAAATTTAGGGGTTGTTTTAAACTTTTAATTTCCTTTTCCTTGTTGAATGCCTGCAGTGCTCAAAAATAAAGATGTCTATAAAACAACAAATATTTTAAGGTGTCTGGGAGGTCTGGGGAATCACAAATATGACTGGTTATAAAAAGAGGTAAATGACAAATGTAGAATGCAAAATTAATTTTGCATGTTATGCCAATAATAGAAATCACAAATATTTTATCATCTGTATTTAATCTAAAAATAGACTTACTAGCAAAATGGCATACCCTACAATTGGTTTGCAATTAGTCATTTAAAAGTAACTTAAAGCTTGAGGTTTGGTCTTACACCAAAACCACTTATTATATATATGAAAATGTTTTTATTGGACCTCTAAACATATTGGGAGTTCTGTAGTCTAAGTCTAGGTTGTCATCTCTCTCAGAATCTGAAATTCACTATAAATCATATTTATTAGCAATTCCAAGTATATACTTTAGGGTCACTTATGAATCATATCGGCTGGAACAACTTTTAAAATATGTGGGTTCTAGACATGCAAACTTAGAGTAGCCAGTTTGCACTTACAACCCAATGAAATAACCACCTGAAAACATGAAAAGAAGATTCTCTGACTCAACTCATCCTGTAAGTGTTTCAAAATGAGTGATCTTTACAATTATTTCATTAAAAGAAAAGAGGTTAAAGCATATACATGTGTGTACAGAGTGGGGAGCGGTAAGTGATTTTGATTACTATGGATATCTTAGTAACTAGGAGATCATTCAAAAAATTTAAATCTTCCAAAGTGTTCAGATTTTCTTAATATTAGAAGAATTCCAAGACAGGGAGTACTTTTATATACTTAATATTGTTTTTGTTAGATGGAATGGTAGAGTTTTTCATATTTTATCTAGCTTATAAAAAAGTTTACCTTCAGATATTAACTACAGTTGTTTCAAAAGAAGTTAATTCAATGAACCAAGGTTAGCTGTTTATTTAAGAGAAAGGAAGGTACAGAATAGAGAAAATTAGGTTTTAGAGCAACATGTAAATCCTGGATTGCCTAGCATTAAATATGTATTATGTAAAAATTTACTCAATATATTTCAGTCTCTGACTTTCATATTGTATAACAAGAATAATTATTCCTAACCTGCAACATAATTAAAAGGAGATAAAATAAATGCATATGATCCCTAACCTATAAAATTTGTTCATTAATTGAAAGTTATAAATCTGGGGAGCCCGGGGAGCTCAGCGGTTAGCGCCACCTTCAGCTCAGGGTGTGATCCTGGAGACTTGGGATTGAGTCCCATGTCGGGCTCCCTGCATGGAGCCTGCTTCTCCCTCTGCTTGTGTCTCTGCCTCTCTCTGTGTCTCTCATGAATAAATAAATAAAATCTTAAAAAAAAACACCTTTGAAAGTTATAAATCCTAATCCATTTGATTGTTAATTTATTCAACAGCATGGGCTAATGGATTTTTATTTTCTTTAATGATTTATAACCCATGAATACTATTATTTATCTTGATGTTCACATTTTCTCAGGTTAGTCTCCTGTACTCTTTGGATATATCCATATTTATTTGAGTCTTTACTATTCTGTGGTGCAAAAGGATGTTCTAGGCTCGTTTTTATTTTTCCTATACTAACCCTAAATAATGGCATTTAGAAACCAAGGTCAGTGTACTGGGTACGCTCTTTGCTACTCATATGTCATTCCTTTTTAAATCTCTTAACAAGCAGTTTAAGTTTATATTAAAACTTCCAATTCCAGTCTAATAGTACATGTTTCTTTTTTCATATAAGTAACCTCATTCTTCAATAGTAAGAAACTTGCATCTCAATTATCTTCAATATATTTACTTGTCTAGAATACACAGAAAACAATTTCAGAGTTAACAAAGCCCATGCTACTGCTGAAAGTAACCCTAAATTATAGTTCAATATTTATTTTTAAACATAGTGAAATATACAAATCCTCATTATACAATTTAATGAGTTTTGATAAATGTATGTAACTGTATAACCAACAAATGAATTAGGATATAGAATATTTTCATCACTCTAGAATATTCTCATGCCCTTTTCCAATGAATTCCTTTTTCCAAAAAACAACTTATTTGATGATTGATCTTTTTTAGATTTTTATTTATTTATTTATTAATGAGAGACACAGAAAGAGAGAGGATTTAAGTGTACTAGAACTTCATGTAAATGAAATAATGCAGCATGTACTATTATAACCGCTTTCTTTTGTGCAGCATAATGTCTGTGAGATTCATGCCTATGGTGGAAGGAATGAATATTTTTTCCTTTTAATTACTTTATTTTATTTCTCATATTAATATACTACAATTGATTTATCCATTCTCATGTTGATGGAAAATTGGTTGTTTATTAAAGTTTTTCATAATTAGGAAAAAAGCTGTGAAGAACTTTCCTGTAGAAGTCTATTTGTAAACACCTATTTTCATAAGTATTAGGTAAATACCTAAGTGAAATTGATGACACCCTTCCTTTATTTTGGAAATTAGGGGGTATGTTTTCAATATTTCATTTTGCAGCATAATTTTAGATGAAGGGTTCTCATACATACTTTATATCAAAGTGAGAAAGTATTCTATACCTAGCTTTTGCAAGTTTTTATTATAAATGAGTGTTGAATTTTTTAATAGCTTTTTTCTGTGTCTATTTAATGACCAAGTGTTTTTCTGCTTTATTTTGCTAATGTGGTAAAAAAAAAATCCTAATTTTTTTATTGTTAAACAAACCATGAATTGCTGGGATGAATCTCACTTGGACATGAAGCATATGATAATAGATTAGACTTTCTTATTTTTAAAGAGTTTTGCTTCTAGGTTAATGAGGGATATCACTGTGCAATTTTTCTGTTTTAAGATTTTTCACAGGTTTTGTTACAGGTTATACTGGTGTCATATTACAAGTGGCTAAATTTTCCTACTTTCTCAATTTTTTAAAATAGTTTTCGTGGGCAGCCCTGGTGGCTCAGCGGCTTAGCACCGCCTTCAGCACAGGGCGTGATCCTGGAGACCCAGGATTGAGTCCCACGTCGGGCTCCCTGCATGGAGCCTGCTTCTCCCTCTGCCTGTGTCTCTGCCTCTCTCTATATATATATTTATGTCTCTCATGAATAAATAAATAAAATCTTTTAAATAAATAAAATAAAACAGTTTTTGTAAGATTGGTATTATTTTCTTTTTAAATGGTTTATAGAATTCTGCACTAAAACCATCTGGGCCTAAATTTCTTTTGTTTTGAAAATGTAACTTATTTAATAAATACAGAATTATGCATATTTTCTCTTAATTCTTTTTTAAAAAAGATTTTATTTATTTATTCATGGCAGACACAGAGAGAAAGAGAGAGGCAGAGACACAGGCAGAAAGAGGCTCCATTCAGGGAGCCTGACGTGGGACTCGATCCCAGGTCTCCAGGATCACACCCCAGACCGAAGGCGGCGCTAAACCGCTGCGCCACCGGGGCTCCCCTCTCTTAATTCTTATATCACCTTTGGAAAACTGTGGTTTTAACAAATTCGTCCTTTTCATCCAAGTGATCAAATTTATTGTCATACGCTTTTTTTTTTGTCATAATGCTTTAAAAAATATTCTCTTATTATACTTCGATGTCTGTAAGCTATATGGTTATATCTTTTATTTCTGCTATTCATAAATTATGCTTTCTTTTCCTCTTGATTATTCTTGCTAGCAATTTAACAATTATTTTATTACTCTTTCAGAAAAATAAACTTGGTTTTATCAAATTTTCTCTATTTTTGTCTGTGTTCTATGTCATTTTTTGTTATTTCCTTTCTTTTTCTTATTTTATATTTAATTTGCTCTCTCCTTTTCTGACTTCTTGAAATGGAAATTAAACTACTAGTGTTGATTCAATATAAGCATTTAAAACTACAACTTTCAAAAATTTTTAAAAAATAAAACTACCACTTTCCCTGTAATTTCTGCTCGAGTTCTTCCATAACAAAAGCAGAAATATTTTTATCATCTAACTTGAAATATTTTATTTCTTCTGATTTATTCCTTAACATGTGGGGATTTTAAAATGTCTTGATCAATTTTTAAACATTTGAAGTTTTTGTGCTTATTTTTTCTTATTATTTTGAATCATATTCCCTTGTGGCTAGGAAGGATAATCTGTAGTATTTAAATATTTTTATATGTATTGAACATTCTATGTGAGCCTTAAAAGTATGTGTATTCTAAAACTACTGATTGTAGTGGACTATTAAACACAATATGGTTGAGTTGGTTAAGATGAAAAAAAAAAAGAATGTTTTTATCTCTTCGCTACCCTTACTTTTTTTTATTATTATTATTTTATTTATGATAGTCACAGAGAGAGAGAGAGAGGCAGAGACACAGGCAGAGGGAGGAGAAGCAGGCTCCATGCACCAGGAGCCCGACGTGGGATTCGATCCCGTGTCTCCAGGATCGCGCCCTGGGCCAAAGGAAGGCGCCAAACCGCTGCGCCACCCAGGGATCCCTACCCTTACTTTTTTTTTGCTAGCTTTATCAATCACTAATAAAGGTATACCAAAACTCTAAATTTGTGGATATGTCTGCTGTTTGGACTGTATCAGTTCACGTATGCATTAGCTTCATGTATGCATTAGCTTCTTAAATGGCCATAACAAAGTATTACAGATTTAATGGTTTGAAACAGAATTTTATTCATAAACATTATGGAGGTCAGAAGTCTGAAACCAGATTGTTGTAGTGTTGATTCTTTCTGAGGGATCTAAGGGAGGGAGTATTCCAAGCCTCTCTTCAAATGCTAGGGATGACCAATAACCCTTTGCATTTTTTGTCTTGTAGAGCATCACTCTAATCTGCCTCTATCTTTACACACTATTCTCTCTATGTCTCTGGATCTTCACATGGCCATCTTCCTATAAGGACACCAATGACATTAGATTAAAGGTACATCCTACTTGAGTATGACATCATGCTAACAAAACTAACTATATCTACAATGACAGTATTTCAAAAAAGGTCACAATCTAAGATACTTGAGGTTTGGACTTCAACATATCTTCTTTTGGGGAAGACACAATTCAACTCATTACAATGCATTTTTAAACTCTTTTATTAAGCAAATACACATTTGTCACTTTTATATTTTTCTTGTGAATTAACTCTGATCATTATGAAATAACTTGATTTGTAGTATTACTCTTTTTCTCCATATGTTTTGAGTTATACCTATTATTTTGCTATTTATGTTTTATCACCTCTGTTCTTTGTTTTCCTTTTCCTTATTAACTGCCTTCCTTATGATTGTTTGAATATTTTTTAAAGATTTTATTTATTTATTCATGAGAGGCAGAGAGAGAGAGAGAGAGAGAGAGGCAGAGACACAGGCAGAGGGAGAAGCAGGATCCATGCAGGGAGCCTGATGTGGGACTTATCCCGGGTCCCCAGGATCACACCCAGGGCTGAAGGCTGCGCTAAACCGCTGAGCCACCTGGGCTGCCCTGTTTGAATATTTTTTTAAACCCATTGCAATTCTATTAGTGGCTTTTAGTAATACCCTCTTTGCATTATTGTGTTTTTATTCTATTTTCTCTATGGATTAAAATGCTCATACTTAAGTTATAAAATTCTCTCAAAGTAAATAGTTTATCACTTTACATAAAATTCAAGAACCATTCTATATGCTATTATTATAGTATTACATCTATACAAATTATAAATCTCACAATATTTTATTTTTCTCCTGGAAAGGTTTAAATATTTTTAATTAAGTTCAGAAAGGAAAACACTAAGTTTCTCCATATATTCACCATGTCTAGTGTTGTTTATCTTTTGTATATTTGAGTTGCACCAGGTACAACTTCCCATTGGACCAAAGAACTTTCTTTTGAAACTTTTGAATTCTAGTTCTGCTGGCAACAAATTCTGTCAATTTTCATTTATCTTAAGATATGTATTTTGAAAGATATTTTCTTTTGGTATAAAATTATAGGTTGACTTTTTTTCTTACTTCTTGCACTTCAAATATGTGATTCCTTTGATTTCTGGCCTCTGTTGTTTCTAATGGGAAATCAGATATGCTGTACTTAGATCTGATTTTCTTGTTTATTCCTCTTTGGGCTTGATGGGACTCTTGGATTTGTCAGTTTGAGTTTTTCACAAAATTTGTAACTTTCAGCTATTATGCCTTCACATATTTTTCTTTTTTTTCCCCATATATGTTTCTATTCCATTCTCTTTCTTCTCTCTTTTGGGGAATGCAAACATGTATGTTAAACTGTTTGATATTGTCCTACATATCACTGAGGTAGTGTTCTTTTTTTTTTAGTCTTTATCTTCCATTTTCTTCAGGTTTTATTCTTTCTGTTGATCTATCTTTAAATTCACTGACCTTTTCTTCTGTCACCTTCTTTTTCCTGTTAACCCTTTAAAGAGATTTTTAAATTTTGTACATTTAAATCTAGAATGTTATTTTTTCTGTATCTATTCACTTATTTTTCCATATCTATTTACTAATTTAGACCATTTTTTTCCTTAAAATACTGAAACACATTTACCATAGTTGTAAGTCCTAATTTGTTTATTAAAACATCTAAGTTAACTCAGAGTCTGTGTGTATTAACTGCTTTTACTCTTTGACTCATCATTACAGGTCACATTTTCCCATTTCTTTGCTTGACTTGTGAATATTACATTATAAATAGCCTGATTTTATCTTACTCTGTTAGGTGTTGATTTTATTTTTTGTTTTAAAAGGCTGTTAGGGCAGCCCGGTCTGCCCAGGGCGTGATCCTGGAGACCCGGAATCGAGTCCCACGTCAGGCTCCCTGCATGGAGCCTGCTTCTCCCTCTGCCTGTGTCTCTGCCCCTCTCTCTCTCCCCTTCTGTGTCTCTAATGAATAAATAAATAAAATCGTTTAAAAAATAAATAAAAGGCTGTTAAATATGTCTTCTTCATTATGGGAAGTGAGTTAATGTCTGCTCAGTTCCTTAAGCCTTCTCTTCCTTATTTTCTTCTATGATTTTAGGCATATTTTGATGCTTTTGCTTGCATGGTTCCTTTTGTTTTTTGACTTCTCACATTCCATTTTAGATGTTCTTGCAGCCTGAACCTCCATTCTCTGACTGCTTTTGCCAACAAGATAACACCTTTATTTTTGAGTTCTGGTGATTTCATGTTGTCCATAATCTGGGGTGGCTGCCCTTATAAAAACCTATTTAAACTTTAATGTTACCTAGTGTAAATGCCTTCTTTCAGATGTGGTTTCCTTCCACTTTCTGAGTTTCTGCCTGCTTTTGATTGTTCACCATTACCTTTAAACAATTGTTTTTATTTGTTTCATTTTAGTTTTGTTTGCTTCACTATTTTGTTTATAGGTACTATCTGTGAGGGGATTAATATTATACAAGCTACTCCACTTTTAGCTTGTGGAAGTGGAGTAAAAGTGGATTTTGTTAATTTTTTTAAAAATTATATACCATTTATTATTTGTCAGATTTTTTTTTGTTTTAGTTTCAAGAAATTATTTCTTTTTAAAACTACTAGCATGTTTTTCTAACAACCCTAAGTCTACACAGTTATCAAGTATTGGAGGCAGGATTTGACCTCTGGCATTCTAGTTGCTATGCTGTGCTACATTAAAAAAAAAAAAAAATAGGGGGCAGCCCCAGTGGCGCAGCGGTTTAGCGCCGCCTGCAGCCCACGGTGTGATCCTGGAGACCCTGAATCGAATCCCGCGTCAGGCTCTCTGCACGGAGCCTGCTTCTCCCTCTGCCTGTGTCTCTGCCTCTCATTCTCTCTGTGTCTCTGCTTCTCATTCTCTCTCTGTGTCTCTATGAATGGATAAATAAAATCTTTAAAAAAAAATAGCCAATGGTTGATCTAACACAAACATGAATTTCCAAAATCGCTCAATTCATAAATTTACATTAAATCTGTTATATGAAAAAATGAAACTATAAATACACTAAATACAAATCCTGAAAGGGTCTAAGAATTAGTTATTATTGTCCTTTTCCAATTTTTAATAGCAGTTCCAGAATAAGTGGGTCACATCCGAAGAGAAGGAAATAGATTTTCGATTTAGAAAATAATAAGTTATTTCAGGCAAGCAGTGCTACACAGGACAATGGATCAGAATATGGCTAAGGAAAGAAATTAAAGGAAGGAGAGATAAGTTTGACATGGTAAAAAATGACAGAGAATAAGACTAGGAGAGGAGGAACACACTAGGCAAAATGATGATAAGTTAAATGAGAAGGCAAAGGTAAGTCAGAAAATATATATGAGGACAAAATATTCAGATGTTATTTATATAAGTAAAACATCTGAAATGTGAAATAATTGTTGAAATTTTTTCGGCTCTCTGGAGGAAAAGTGTTATATAAGTGTGACTTGACTTATTTCACTTCTTGCTATGAAGTAGAATATTACATGAGAAAAAAAAACCTCTGGCAGGACAGAGATTTTTTTTAATAGGATATGGAGGTGATATTAGCATTTCACATCAAACTTTGGATGAATCAGCTACTCAGGGAAAATAAAATCCAAAACTCCAAAATAAGTTTTTAAGCACTTACTCTAAAATTCTGAATTGAAAATGTGATAGTTGTGATAATAAGATATCAATATTTCACTTCAATCATAGGACAACTTACATAATGTGAAATTTGAAATATTCTTCAACTGAAAATTACAGATTCAAATGTTATCTGTAAATATAATAGTTATCTTATTTCTGTTAAATCTACATTTTTATGAACTAGCTGCTATTATAGAATAAGTTATAGTTATGTTGATATTTTGTTATTATATGGGAATAATATATTGAAGAAGTAGATTTCTCTAACTCACCTCTGCTGAATATATGTTGTTATAAGTATTTATCATATACGAATTTTAATTATAATGGCTCTTATTTTCTGAAATACTTCTTATGTTTGTGATATAATTTAAAGTTTCATCATATAGGGAGAGCATACTCCCAGTTTATCCAAAAAATCATGACTTATGTCTTGTTCTTAATCTGGTTTAAATTTTCCATTTTTAACACTGAATGATTTTTTTTTACCTTTTAACATTTTAAATATTTTAAATTTTACAGAAAAGTTGCAAAAATAGTATAGAAAGTACCTAAATGTCCTTCGTTGAGCTAAACCAAAATGGTTTTATCTTACATAACCTTATTATAGCATCAGGAAATTAACACTGATCCAATGCTACTAACTAATCTAGAGACTACAGTTATTTGCTCCCAGTCTTTCTACTTTATGCCCCTTCTGTAGTCTACATTCTTTTTTTAAAAAATAGATTTTATTTATTTATTCATGAGAGACACACAGAGAGAGAGGCAGAGACACAGGCAGAGGGAGAAGCAGGCTCCCTGCAGGGAGCCCAACATGGGACTCGATCCCAGGTCTCCAGGATCACGCCCTGGGCTGAAGGCGGCGCTAAACCACTGAGCCACCCGTGGTGCCCTGTAGTCTATATTCTAATTCAGAATCACATGCATCAATTTTTGTGTCCCCTTAAGTCCTCTATTATATGATAGTTCCTCAGCCTTACTTGGTCTTTCAAGACCTTGACACTTTTGAAGATTATTGGCCAGTTATTTTGTAAAGTGATTAGATAGAGATTACACATTTTTTGGCACAAATACAAGAGAAGTGACAATGTCCCTTTGCTAATGTATCATTTCTGGGGCTATGTGATATCAACATATATAATTATTTATGTTAACTTTAGTCCCTCAATTTAGGTCGTGTTGGCCAAATTTCCCCCTTTGTCCTTAATATTTAATGATGATAAGTTGAGACTATATAAATAGCCTATTCCTCCTGCTTTTACCCGTAAATTTTATTTTATTTTACTTTATTTTATTTTATTATTTTATTATTTTAAAGATTTATTTATTTATTCATGAGAGACAGAGAGGCAGAGACACAGGCAGAGGGAAAAGAAGGCTCCACGCAGGGAGGCTGATGCCAGACCCGATGCCAGGACTCCGGGATCACACCCTGAGCTGAAGGCACACATTCAACCACTGATCCACCCAGGTGTCCCAACCCGTAAATTTTATAACCACCAATGATTCCTGCTTATAACAATTATTATTGTTATATCTACCTAATTATGATTTTTTATTATTTTTCCTCCACTTATTAACTGGAATTCTACTGTAAGGAAGAGCTGTTATGGGCAGCCCGGAGGGCTCAGTGGTTTAGTGCCGACTTCAGCTCAGGGTGTGATCCTGGGGCCCCGGATGGAGTCCCGCATCAGGCTCCCCGCATAGAGGCTGATTCTCCCTCTGCCTGTGTCCCTGCCTCTCTCTCCGTGTCTCTCATGAATAAATAAATAAAATCTTAAAAAAAAAAGGAAGAGCTGTCCTTCCCCTCTCTCATTTATTTATTTACATAATTAATTATGTCAATATGGATTCATGAATATTTATTCCCAGATTTGGTCATTAGAGACTCCAATAAGATGAGACGCCTGGGGGGATCCCTGGGTGGCGCAGCGGTTTAGCGCCTGCCTTTGGCCCAGGGCGCGATCCTGGAGACCCGGGATCGAATCCCACGTCGGGCTCCCGGTGCATGGAGCCTGCTTCTCCCTCTGCCTATGTCTCTGCCTCTCTCTCTCACTGTGTGACTATCATAAATAAATAAAAAAAAATAAAGTTGAAAAGATGAGACGCCTGGGTGGCTCAGCGGTTGAGCGTCTACCTTTGGCTCAGGGCATGATCCCAGGCCCGGGGTCCAGTCCCACATCAAGCTCCCTGCCAGGAGCTTACTTCTCCCTCTGTCTCTCTCTCTGCCTTTCTCTCTGTGTCTCTCACGAATAAATAAATGAAATATTAAAAAAAAAAAAGGAACTCCAAGAAGTTAGCTTCTGTGTACCTTTTAATCATACACCCTGTTTGGGCTGCTATACCAAAAAAAAGCATAAACTGAATGCTTTATAAATACAAATACTTATCGCAGTTCTGGAGACTGAAAGTCCCTGACCAGGGTGCCAGCATGGCCTAAGTCTGGTTAGAGTCCTCTTCTAGGTTGTAAACTGCTAAATTCTCATTGTATGCTCACCTGGCAAAAAGATTTAGAGTGTTCTCTGGGGTCTCTTTTACAAGGGCACTAATCTCATTCATGAAGTCTCTACCCTCATTACCTAATCACCTCCCTAATCACTTCCTAATACCATCACGTTGGGGGTTATGATTTCAACATTTAATTTTGAGGGAATATATACATTCATTGTATACAAGGCCAACATTTTCTAGTGATTTCTTACTTTCTGGCAGTACCAGAAGTACCAAGAAGTACCAAGATTATCTTGGGCCATCTTGCCTTTTCCTTACCCCATCCCTGGTATCAATTATTTCTCCAAGAATCCTTGGTTTCTTTAATTGGAGAAGAGTATTTAAAAACTAAGACAGTAGCACTAAGTTTGACCTTTTATTACTACTGAGTTGTCATTGCTTCTAGATCCTTCATCAGACAGAACTAAGAAATATATCTCTATCTGTATTATACCTATCCATCTAACCATCCATCCTCACACACACTCATCTTTATTTATTTCTAAATCTATTGATCACTATATATAGTAATATTCATTATTTCATACTGACACATCCAAATCCAAAGAACACCGAGGGTCCATGTTAGTCTTCTCTCCTTCATTATTTGTAACAACTTCTCTGACATTGAGAAACCCAATTCTCATTATCCACAATGTATATACTTATCTCTAGCATGCACATATTGTAGTTTAGTGTTTCTAACTCATACTCTTTTGAGTGTAAATTTATCAACTAGAATATTTGTATTCTGGTTTCTGTTTTGCCTTACTGGATACATTTGCTGTTTGTCAAACATAGTTGGGTTAGTTCTTTTCTTCTCTCCCTTCAGTATGGCTATGAGTTTCAATTTTAATAGGGTTAGATTCATTTTTTACTGTTTGCATTTTATCTTTTTGTTCTCATATTTTGGGTTGCTTTTAACTCTTTCTTAATTTAATTTTATTTATTTTGGGAGTATGTGCAACATTAACACAGTTTAGAGTCAAAGCTATACAAAAAGGTATTATCAGGGAAGTGTCACCCTTCTATCTTTACTACTCATTTCTCTTCTTTCTTTCTTACAACCACCCACTTCTTATAGGTAATCAATCTCATCAGATTCTATTTCGTCCTTTCCATTATTTTGTTGAGTATGCTTGTGTGCATCCTCATTGTTACGTGAATGATAGCCTGCTACAAGTATTTTTGTACTTTGATTTTTTTTACTTACCAATATATACACTGAAAATTAATCCATTTCAATTCACAGAAATCTCCCAAAAAATGTTTATACCTGTTTAGTACTCATGTGTATGTGTCATAGTCTATTCAATCACTTTCTTTGTGTAGGCATTATTAAGGTTTTCCCCAATATTTTCCCTGCAGTGCAATGTGCCCTGTTGACTAGAACCTGGCACTTCAAGGGTATCTTCTTTGTGTGTTGTGTGCACCTTGATGTTGTGGCTTAGCCACTTTTGGCTTCTGTTCAGCCATCTACAATGGTTCTCTTTGCCTGTTGTGGGAAGATTTTAGTCCCTGTGTTGTTTGGGTTTTTTTGCATACTTTTTTATTGGAGTTCGATTTGCCAACATATAGTATAACACCCAGTGCTCATCCCGTCAAGTGCTCCCCTCAGTGCCCTTCACCCAGTCACCCCATCCCCCCGCCCACCTCCCCTTCCACTACCCCCTGTTCATTTCTCAGAGTTAAGAGTCCCTGTGTTGTTAGTGGGCCACGCTGGGGCCACCTTGGGCTAAAGTTGAGTCAGACCAGGCATTTTCCAGAAATGCAGCAGCACTGTACTGCTTGGCACTTTCCCTGTGTTGTCCCCTGAAAAGATTTCTTTGATGGGTGTAACCTGAAGTCATACCAGATGTCTGCCCCCAGCCCACTGCCGGGGTCAGAGTCAGACTGGTGTGTGTGGTTATCTTTCCCTCTCCCCAGGACCTGAGTCATTTTGGAGTGGTGCCAGCCCCTGTCAGGGTTGGTTGTACACTGACAGGCTTGTGGCACTCCTTTAGATGGAGTCTGGCCAACGACTACTGGAGGGGGCGAGCCCACAGAAGAACATGGGCCTAGGGTGCACAGTGTTAGCAAGCCTTGCAGGGTCTGCTGTGGAGCGGATTTGGAGCTGGGGCCTGGCTGGCGAAGCATGCTGCTGAGGGCCTGCTGTTAGTTAGGTGGAGAGATTTGGTGCTATGCTGGTTCCCGTAGGTGTCCCTGTATCTATGCTGCGCAGTGGGAGAGGGAAGTTGTGCCCACCAGCTCTTTTGTTCCTGGAGAAGTCTCCCAATTATCTCTGCCCCTCCAGCACAAGCTCTGAGATTAATAAATAAATCTCCCTCCCTTACAGCCCAGGCATTTTTCAGACTACTGTTTCTATATTGCCTCTCAGTGCGGTTGTTTGTTGTGCTCTTTAAGAGCAGGGACTCAGTTTCCTCTTGCCCTCCTGGCTCTCCCAGAACCACGCCCACTGATTTTTAAAGTTCCAGGTGATGAGACCCACTGACTATAAAAAGTAATGAAACTATGTCCGTCTGGTTTTCATGCTGGTTTCCTGTGCCTGAGGTGCTTGCTATGAGAGTGTCTGGTCCTCTTTCCTTTCTGTATCTGTGGTGATCTTCCCACAGATAGTCCCATGGATATGTTTAGGTCCTGACCATGTCTCTTTTCTTTCTACCTTCTTCAATGTGGCCTCTTCTTTACATTTAGCTGTGGAGAGTCTGTTCTGCCAGTCTTCAGGTCATTTTCTGGGTTGCTTACACTGATTTTAAATGTTATCTAGTTGTATCTGTGGGATAAGTTGAGCTTAGGGTCCTCTTACTCCACCATCTTCCCTGAATGTCAGTTTATTACATATTTTTAATGTGAGCCTATTATGTAGTGAAGGGAATAGAAATATCAGTAGATTTGACTTAGGACATGTGTATTCCAGTGGATGGCCATGGAGTTCTCATATGTTTGCTCAGTGTGAAGAAATAGTTGGGTTAGTTGAGGAATGACTAAGTGAAGACCCAGTGCTAGGATAGAGGTGAAGGTATGGATGCCTGGTAAATAGAATCCAAATGGTTAAGAAAATAAAAGTTCACAAAGGAGAACTTTAAATTGGCTACATAGAAAAATAATTTAGCTACTTTTCTTTAGATTTTGTCTATTGACCTTAAGAAACTGCAATCAATAAAACTCCAATTTCTTTTTGTACTTAGTAGATTCATATCTAACATTTCTAAAGCCTACAGAAGTACATAAATAAACAATATTTTGTGGGGAAAATAAAAGGACTTTTCCCAATCAGCATCATTTAGCTGGTTAGGTTTCAGGTCAATATATCCAACATAAAAAGAAGGATTCATTAACATGTGACACTCCATTAGCATATGTACAATAAAAGCACTGATGTTATCGGAGAGCTGTGTCATAATTCTAAGATTTTATTGGATTCTAGTATTTTACAAATATTAGAGATGACACTCATTAAATACTACACTAGATTAAACATGAAAATTATTATCCTCATTTTAATACAATTTTAATGCTATAAATGCCAAAAGGATTAACTGGATGTGTGAATAAGTCACTACTAGATGTTCACTCAGACAAAATTCACACAGATTTTTTCAGGGACTGAAATTATACATGCTTTCAAATATAAAATAGACAAGTGAATCCATGGACATTCTCATTTCTTAGAGAATGAATCAACTCAAATTGTTAATGTTACAAGAAGTTTCCATTTGCATTTCTATCCATGAAGGATAAAATTTTACCATTTTAAATAAAACAAAGGATAAAGAATTATACCTGGCCCTGGACCATTATCTCATACATAGATTTCCAATAATTGTTTTGCTGAGTCCAGCTGATTCCACCATAAAAACTGCTTATTAGAATACAAAATCAACCAGTCACCTAATTTGAGTATATTCTTTTTACTACAGATTGTTCATTTAAGAAACAAGATTGTTTTCAATTATGGCACTCCTTCACATCCAGTTGTAATCTCTTTGGTTAAATCAAACTCTAAACATTCATCCATTTTTTTCCCTCCCATGAACATTTGGCAGTCTGTTGAATTATGTTAGGCATCTTATCTGTAAATCTGTATGTGATACCTCTTTTAGCAGAAATCAAAGCATTTCTTAATCTCTTCAATGCTATAACATTTTCTCTTGACTCATAAATAATCATTTTGAGTACCTGGATTTGCAAAAAAGAAAACATGTTTGTATCACAGATTTACATACTAAAAAAGATACTTACGTGTGTATATGTGTGTGCATCTGTGTAACTATTTGTGTGTGTGTTCTATGAACACAACATTGAACTCCTATTCTGTGTAAGACAGGTTCCTAAGGGCCATGGTAGCAAAAATCCATATTTACTTCTTTGTAATTATGAATAATTGACATAGATTCTAAATATTTGCATTTTAAAACTATATTTTCCTCTATAGTAATGCAATATAAAATTAAAAGAGATAGTTTCCATATCCATTATGTTGCCACTTTGTTGTTAAAATGGCAAAAAATTGGTTCAGAAATCAATAATTTGTACCTGCAAACTTTGACATGCAATGCCCCAAAACAAGAGTGAAAAGTAAAATAATTTTAAGCACCCAAAACATTTACACAATATTCCAAGAGAAAACTCGTGTTCTCCTTGAATGGCAACATAATGCACGGGTGAGGAACTGGGCTACCTGGCTTCAAGTCAAGGCTTTCCCAATTTCTAATTCTAAGGAAAAGCAGCTAAATTAGTTTTATATAGTGCCAAATTCAAATTATCTTTGCAAATTTTAAGTTCCTCAACCATTTTAATTCTAGTTACCATGCACCTCCATCTTCCCTTGCATTCTCTTGAACTATGTTGAAGTATTTACATATAAATATATGTAATTCTCTCAGCTCAGTATAGTAGACAAGCAACATTAGCTATTTTATTTAATTAAATTAATATGATCAATTAAATATTTCACCAGATAATCTCAAAAAATTTCAAAATATGTTGTGTTGTCTCATTTTTTATTAATGATATGCATAAATCATAATGAAGGGTAGATTCTGATAAGTCAAATAGAGCAAGATTTTAAAATCTGGTTTACAAACAGCAGAGAGCAGATTCTTCTAAGAACTTGAAAACAGAGGGTGAAAAAGTTTTTTAAAAAGTAGAAATCTCAAAGGCAAAAGAAAACTGCTATGACTCACATATTCACATAAAAGTTGAATATATTTGCATAAGTACTATACTATTTTAGACAGAAGAATAGTAAATAGGGGCGCCTGGGTGGCTCAATGGGTTAAGTGTCTGCCTTGGGCTCAGGTCATAATCCCACAGTCCTGGGATCCAGCCCCCTCATCCGGCTCCCTGATCCATTGGGAGCCTGCTTCTCCCTCTCCCTCTGCCTGCTACTCTGCCTACTGTGCTCTCTCTCTCTCTCTGTCAAATAAGTGAACAAAAATATTTTTTAAAAAGAAGAATAGTAAATATAAAACAGAAGTATTGCCATTCCAACTTCCTTCATCCATGAAAAGCATAGTCAGTCCATCATGGCAAGATAACACTTTAACTAAATGAGAACATAATATAATCCTCTCCACACAGCTCAATGTATCTGATTTAGGGTATTGGCATTAGATACACAGAATCTAGAACCACGCTCTCTCATTTGAGTCTTTCCTAGATGTTACTTAAAATCTTTGTGCCCTAGTGTTTTCTCATAAAATAAATTATTTACTTCAAAGGATTGTTTTGAACCATAAATTAAGGAAATAGAACTATGTAAATGTAACTGCTATAATTTACTCTCAAATAATTGGATTTGACAGTAAGATGAATCAAATTTTCAGGTTAAAATATGTTAAATAAGTATCACAGAAGGCTGACATGTATATAACAATTTTAATTTTTCCTATTAAAAATGGCCAACATTAATCTACTTTTTCTTTTCTATTTTTAAAATTTTTACTTATTTATTCATGAGAAACACACACAGAGAGAGAGGCAGAGACACAGGCAGAGGGAGAAGCAGGCTCCACGCAGGGAGCCCGACATGGGACTGGATTCTGGGTCTCCAGGATCACACCCTGGGCTGAAGGCGGCGCTAAATCACTGAGCCACCCGGGCTGCCCTAATCTACTTTTTCATTTAAAAAATAAGCTTTGACTATATGGAAGCATCATTAAATTGAGACCATTCACATGAGGTGTTTTCCATGTTACCTCTCAAATATTTTTTTTTTAAGATTTTCATTTACTTATTCATGACAGACACACAGAGAGAGAGGCCGAGACACAGACAGAGGAAGAAGCAGGCTCCAGGCAGGGAACCCGACGTGGGACTCGATTCCAGGTCTCCAGGATCACATCCTGGGCTGAAGGCGGCGCTAAACCGCTGATCCACCCAGGCTGCCCAGCCACCCAGGCTGCCCTCAAAGATGTATTTAATATTCCTTTTTGGCTGTATTTTCTTTCAGGTAACTGGGAATTATTTAGTAAATGACTATTACCAACATCTGTAGTTTTGTACTTCTCTTTATAACTTCTACATGGGTCCTTGCTCCCAGATTTCCTTGATGTCCTCCTGTCTACAAGTACATTTCTACCATTTGAATGTTTTATTGATCTCTTGTGGGTAATTAAATAAAATGAGGAGAGAAATAAAGAATATGTCATTTTACCATAGAGTCCCATTGTTTTTCACTATTTTTCAGTAAATATTTGGACAAGAAAATTCTGTTGGAAAAAATTGAGGATTATTTAAAATATGTTTTTCTAATAATACTCTATTTTTTCAGTTTTCAAAGAATTAAGATAAATTTTGACTTTTTTTCTAAACAGCTCTGTTAATATATAGAGTATCACACTAATTTTAGATATTTTGTATTTTCTGACCATCAATCACCAAGCCATTATGCTAATGATTCTATATACAATTTGAACACATACTTTAATTTTTATATCCATAATTTTCACACACTGTTGCATGCCATTCCAGTCATCCAAATCTTACAAAAACAGGATAACTACATAAATTAATGGTCTGTATCAATAATTCTGCATTGAGGATAAAAAAAGTAGTTGCTTAAAGCAATAATTTGTCATTGTTCATGAGTCTGTGACTGAGTTGAAAGTTTTGCTGATCTGGGACAGCCATGACTGATATTGAATGGTTTGCTCATATGTATTTAGCAAATATGTTGGCCATAGGCTGGTTCTTACAGGATAGTCTCACTCACATGTCTGGATATAGGACAAATAGGTGTTGGCAGGGACAAGTGTGGCTGAGCTACATGTCATTCATCCCTCAACAGGTTAGCTTGGAGGTCATTACTTGATAATGACAGAGTTCCAAGAGAGTGAGTGGAAGCATGCCATAACTCTTGAGTTCTCCATTCATAACTGGCAGGTCACTCTTGCTGAATTCTATCTGTGAAAGAAGTCACAAGAACAACCCAGATCCCTGTGGTGGGAAAAAGACTTTTTCTCTTGATGGGATAAACTACAAAGTCACATTTCAAAGAGGCACAGGTAATAGGAGAGAATAATTCCAGTTATTGTTGCAAATAATCCACAATACCCTCTTTTATAGTTCTTTGACTATTTGTACATTTACCTTTACACACTTATAAAAATTCTACAAGGAGTGTATATTGAGACATTTGGATTTAGAAATGTAAAGAGATATCTCTTTGATGGAAAAAACAGATCTGCTTTTATTCATACATAAAGTTTGTTATGGATCAGAATTTTATCACCTGGCAAAGTCGGTTTAATTTTTCATTTAATGTCTCTTAGTTACCAAGAAGCTGTTTACAAATAAAAGAACACACTGAAAAACCTTCCTGGTGAATGCATGAATAAAAAAATAAATTAATAACTATGTTTATCTATTAATGATGTTTTCTCTATTGTGATGCTATTGTATTCACTGAACTAAATATTCCAGGATAATATAAACTATATAGATGTGCTTTATATTATTTTTTTACATAAGTTCCATGCCCAATGTGGGGCTTGAACTCATGACTCCAAGATCAAGAGTTGCATGCTCTACTGACTGAGCCATCCAGGTACCCCTACAGATGCATTTTAAACAGTATGGGAGGCTTCCAAAATTATTTGTCCTTTCATTGCCATGTTTATATATTATTCTCTGTATTTCAAATACTTGTGCTAATTTAAGAATCCACTAAGAAATTTCCAAATTCACCTAACAGAACATTGTATTTAATATTTGGTAAAGTAAGTTCAGCTATATTCAAACATATTCTAATAATCACTGTAGATATTTTACAAGTACAGAAGACATAAGTAGCAAAAGATGAGTTTTGCTGTATTAACAGACAGCTCCCAAATCTCAGTGGCTTAATCTAATAAAAGTATCTTGTGCAAAGTATGTTGCATGCCTGGCTGACATTCCAGTTCAGCTGTTTTCCATGTGTTGGCTCAGCTTTCCAGAGTGCATGGATTTTATAACATCTCCATTTAATGTCATGAAAGTAAAAAAAAAAAAAAAAAAAAAAAAAAAAAACTTTGACCAGCCAAGTTAAAGTTCTTGACTACTTTCATCTGAAAGTGGTACATATTTCTTCCACTTACTCTCTTTTAGCCAAAGCAAGTCACGTGGTCTCTCTCAACTTCAGAGAGGAGTAGGACCATGTAATGCTTCAGTATGCCCAAAAGGAGAGTAACTGGAAATATTAGTGAATTGTGCTAATGTCCCCCTCTATAACTACGATTAATTTGAATGATAAAAAGTTCAGTCACTCTTTTGATTTTTTAAATATTTTATTTATTTATTTATTTATTTATTTATTTATTTATTTAGAGTGAAGCAGGAGGAGGGGCAGAGGGAGAAAGAGAGAGAGAGAATCTCAAGTGGACTCCACGCTGAATGTGGAGCCCAACACCAGGCTTGATCCCAGGATCATGAGATCACAACCTGAGCCAAAATCAAGAGACACTTATCCAACTGAGCCATCCAGGCACCCCTCAGTCACTCTCTTAAATAAGAAATCCACAGAGACTTGGATTCCCCATGAATGTAAAAGAAAAGTGAAATACAAATGAGGCTTTCCTGGCCTAACAAAGAAAACACATAAGTTTATAGCTCTCAGACAGAGACACCAATTTAAACAGAACTACTGGGGCTGCAATTACTAAGTTAGATGTCCAATTAGAATTACAAACTTTTTAAAGGTTAACATTTAAAAACTTTAGCAACCATCTTGTTTCAGGATGCCCTAAATATTTTTGTCAGATGTATGGAAAATTTTAAGCAAGAAAAGCCTTAAGATGAAGACAAAATGTCTTTTTCGTATCTTTAGAGAGGGACTATGTTCTCCTTTTGGCAGGGATTTTTTCATGGAAAAACTAAAACGCTTTTTTTAAAGCTAAAAAGTGGATTTTAAAAGAAGACCAGCAGGAAAAATGCAAATTTTTATGATACAGAAAGAAAGGGCCAGGATAAGATTGTTAACAAATAGGATACAGGCCATATAATTCTCTGTGTCTAAACTAACTATATAGTGTATATTAAGTGTTCTAGCAGTCTTATTTTCCCCTTGAGCATATTCCTCACTAGATGCAATATCTTTAAATTTAGAGACATTTTTAAAAAATTTTCTAGTGTTGCACACAAAAGGTCTCTATATAATGCATGCCGGTCAGCTGAAAGGGGTAACATACTAATACTTCAGTATTCTTAAATAATAATAACAAATATGCTAATTGTATTGCCTGGAACTCACCTACTAAGAAGTTGACAAAACACAAGGAGGGACATCACATGAATGAGTGGCAATACAATTCTGGGACTTATTTAATAATGTGTCAGAAAGAAGGAAAGACCTGTATAGGGGGCTGTGATGGATCATTTGGTAGTCAAATAATAACAAAAAATGGTTGTATGTTAGAAGAAATAATAATGGTAATGAAAGGTTGATGCTCTTGATAATAGACATAAGACAGACCTCAGGACTCCTGGGTGGCTCAGTCGGTTAAGTGTCTGCCTTCGGCTCAGGTCATGATCTCAGGGTCCTGGGACCTAGCCCCATGTCTGGCTTCCTACTCAGCAGGAAGTCTGCTTCTCCCTTTCCTTCTGCCCCTCCCCACTACTTCTGCGCTCTCGTTCTCTTTCTCACTCCCTAAAATGAAGAAAAAAAATCTTAAAAAAAAAAACAGATTTCAACAGTTTCCTTAAAATTGATGCTGGTCATCTTATTTCAGATTATCAGATTTTATTGCAACCAAACTTTACTAATCTGAAATTTAAAAGTAAAATGCCCTTAATTATGATGATGCCAAAGGTGTGTAGAATTAGCAACTATATGAGAGGTTTGGTATTTATAAAATTTTGTCTTCATCCATCAATGTTGATAACATCACTTTATTATATTTGGACAAGAATAATACACTTGTTGCTTGCTTGCTCCTTTGGCTTGTTTTTTTTTAACCATATTAATTTAGAGAAGCTATTTGTTATACAAGACCTTTAAAGTGTTCTTCACTGAAATGAACTTGGCTTACAGGGAAATATGTTTGTGTAAAAAAATATTTAATTAAAGACACAGAATGTAGGCTGTGACCTTCATTGTCCTATCTTTTCTCTAATCTCATAAACTGATTTTTGTACTTCGATAGCAAATTTCAATGTAAAAACTAGTATAATTGCTTGCAAACTTTGGAGAATCACCCTCTTCAGTCCATCTGACCCAAAACCCAGCCTAATTTTCTATATGTAGGCCAGCTGACAGGCCAGTACTGCCAAAGCTGCCATCTTTTAGGAAGCTCTAAATTGAGGCTCTTTCACTTGACAATACTAAGATGCCATATTGCTTTTCACCCCAAGTTAGGCTATAAGCCCTGAAAAAGTTCAAATTTGTAAATTTTTGTCATCTTTCAGGGAAGAACTACCTGTGCTCCATCTAGAAATGAAACGTTGGGACACCTGCACCCCGATGTTTCTATCAGCAATGGCCACAATAGCCAAACTGTGGAAGGAGCCTCGGTGTCCATCGAAAGATGAATGGATAAAGAAGATGTGGTTTATGTATACAATGGAATATTACTCAGCAATTAGAAACGACAAATACCCACCATTTGCTTCAACGTGGATGGAACTGGAGGGTATTATGCTGAGTGAAATAAGTCAATCGGAGAAGGACAAACAGTGTATGTTTTCATTCATTTGGGGAATATGAATAATAGTGAAAGGGAATATAAAGGAAGGGAAAAGAAATGTTGGGAAATATCAGGAAGGGAGACAGAACATAAAGACTCCTAACTCGGGGAAACGAACTAGGGGTGGTGGAAGGGGAGGAGGGCGGGTGTTGGAGGGGAATGGGTGACGGGCACTGAGGTGGACACTTGACGGGATGAGCACTGGGTGTTTTTCTGTATGTTGGTAAATTGAACACCAATAAAAGTTAATTAAAAAAAAAAAAGAAAAGTGAGTATTTTTAAGGAATGGAAAAGACATTCTTTTTTTAAGATTTATTTATTTGAGAGAAAGAGTGTGAGAGGAGGGAGGGAGGGGGAAACAGACACATAAGCAGACTCCTCAATGAGCATAGAGTCTGATATGGGGCTTGATCTTATGATCCTGAGGTCACAATCTGAGCTGAAACCAAGAGTCAGATGCTTAACCGACTCTGTCACTCAGGTGCCCCTGGAAAATACATTCTTAAGTGAGAATTTTGGCTCATATTATTAAGATATAAAATTATTCTGCTTATTGTGTTTTTAATCTTCATCATAAATATTTCTGTCTCAAGTGTTTAATATTCTGCATTTTAGAAGTAAAGAAAGTGATATGTGCTAATATCTGAGAATGAGAAGAAGAATTACTCTGAAAGGCCTTCTGTGTGCTGAGAGGAATCAAACAAGTTTGTTGTTTCTCATCATTCTTAATGTATTAAAATCCAGGACTCCCCCCCCCCACATATATATACTGAGTCCATAATCTACAGTGCCAGAAAGCCCCACCTACTGGCCTTATGTTTATCCATGCTCTGTAAGTGTGCCTCTCACATTGCCAGCCACTTTATAAATAGGCTCTTTTTGTCAAAATACAGGATGGGAGGTATAGACTAATACTAATCACATGTGCTGAAAAATATTGCTGAACATGGACATTTTATTCAACATATCTTTGCAATACCACCTTGAAATATAAAAAAATTATATATTAGAAAGTCATAGGGGCGCCTGGGTGGCTCAGTCAGATAAATGTCCTACTCTTGTTTTCAGCTTAGGTCATGATCTCAGGACTGTGAGATTGAGCCCTGTGTCAGGCTTCACACCAAGTGTGGAGCCTGCTTACCATTCTCTCTCCCTCTGCCCTTCCTTCCTACTCAATCTCAATCTCTCTCTCAATCTCTTTCTCTCTCTCAAAAATAAATAAATATATCTTTTTAAAAAGAAAGAAAGTCATAAAGGTTTGCTTCAAGCTTCAAGTTTATTAATTGATTCATTTTCCTCGAGTACACTGTGTCCATTCTCTGAATAGAAAGTGAAAAACAAAATCTCTTTGACACTATCTGCCATCTGTTTCCCTAGAGTTTTCTTTGTAAACAACTTCTGGTTGTGACCCTTTACTGCATGCATTTACAAAACTAGTATTATTTGAATACAGGGGTGCTGGGCTCTACATTACACACTGGGGATACAACAGTAAACAAGGCAGGTATGGTCAGGGAATTAAATGTTATTACAATCTAGAAACTCTGAAAGATAGTTTATAACATGCGAACACACGTGGTTGGCATAAAACCACAAAACAGCAAAGTGTTACTTCAACTGGTGAGTCGAAGTTCAATCCCACAAGCAAATAATTTCTTGGCTGTTTGAAATGAGAACAAGAAATAACTCTAGAAGTAAAGAAATTTGATGGGTAACCTAGACAAGCTCTTGGCCTGAAATAATACAACTTGCATGAGCCAGGGAAGCACATAAATAGGAAGATGCCATTGGTGTGCTTAACCAGAATGGTAAAATAAAAATGGGTAGAAAAGAGATCATCATAATCACTTAATACTAAGGATTTTACCAATATGCTAGTAAAAAGTTTTAATAGTTAACAGCAAAGCACTGAAATACAGGTGCAATTAGGATCATTCTTGTTATTTCATATTTATATATAATTGATTCAAGTCCCATATTTAAATCTATGGGAAAATCACTTGCCTCCCCCAGACTTATGTAAATATCTTAGAAATTTTTATTCTCATGATCAATTCTTGTTCCCAGTACTTTCCACTAGGAAACTTTAGATCTCATATTTTACTGCTGTCTTCTTTTATTTACCTAATGTGCAGATGTGCAACTCAGTCTGTGTTCCTTGATTACTGAAAAAAAAATCACTTGCTTACATCATCTGTGTATGTAGCATATTTTATAAAAAGGTTGGAGTCATGAATAAGATTTATATCAAGCAATATATTATATTTAGATATTAGCTTGAGTTTGCAAAAGTTTTTTTTAGGTATTTGGCAGATATTTTTCTACTGGTCACTTTTCTCAGGACATAGGTTCTAAAAAATTGTTGAATGTTTTCAAGGGAAAGGTAGACGTTATATAAGCACAAACAAATATCCATCCATAAAAATGATTCTTGTCCACAGACATATAAATAAATTTTATCTAGTAGAAATGCAATTGATCTCTCCCATTGTAAATCACTTTTACATTTCATTGCAAATGTTTTTTAGCATTACTTACTGCTTATATATGTATGGTTCTTTGAAATCTCTTTTAAACTAGTTGTAACATCCTATTGATTTCCTTATTAATTAATGAGTTAAAGAATATCTTTGACATGTGCTGTGTTCATTTGATATTTGTATAAAAGTCATGATTATAAACTTTTTTGAGACTTAACCTTTAACAGGCTCCAGAACATTTGGTAAATTCTTTCTTTCCCTGAGAGATGATGACTCATCTCTCCCTACTCCTCCATTTTCAGGAATCCTATCAGAAACTCAGTTATTCTTAGTACACTTTCTATTTTTATTTATTTATTTATTCACAAGAGATACACAGAGAGAAGCAGAGACGCAGGCAGAGGGAGAAGCAGACCTCATGAAGGGAACACGATGTGGGACTCATTCCCAGGACCCTAGGATCATGCCCTGAGCCAAAGGAAGACACTCAACTGCTGAGCCACCCAGGTATCCCTTTAGTACCCTTTCTAAAGGACTCTTTGTGCATCCTTTGACAAAGCGCTGTAACTGGGTTTCACTTTTAGCATCAGAAAACAACTTGAAGAAATCGCAAAATTACATATATTTTTCTCATTCCCCCATTGTTCTTTGTAATTTGAAAAGAGCAAAAGAGCAATGTAGATTTTTGTTTCCTATGGATATAGATTATGCCGTAACTGCTAGAAATCAGAATTAGCAACCAGGCAGTATGATATTTTTTACCCTGCTGTATATCTGTAGTGTATATTGAAGTTGAGGCTGTTAGGTACTTACACAAGATTCATTCCATAAAGTGAAATAAGTACTTCTTAAAAAATTGCTCTTTTAAACTAACTCATTATTTCTAGAATTAAAAGAATCTCTGTCATTCTTAAGCAGATGTCCTTTAACCAAAGGATCCACAAATACAGAACAGCAATTGAAATAAAATAACACATCCTTCTCCACATTTTTTAAAAAAAAAATTTCTTTTATGGAATCCCTCTCTAGGATGACTCATAACCAATATGATTTCAGGCATTAAGAAATCTGACTATGAAATTGAGGTCTGCATCATTTTGCAAAGTCATAAAAAGTTATGGATTAATCATAACTTTACAGTTTGGAACATTATTCATGTATGGTTAGAAGTTCACACTCCAAAGTTAAAGAGTGTGCATACTCATAGGAAGGAACAACTAACAGAATGGCCGAAATTCCATGTGAATTGAAAACTCCTTGTTTTGTGCAATTGTAATCATCAGTGTACCTGAACCCACATCAGTCTTCACTTGGTCCATAAACACAGTTGCTCTATAATAGTAAGAGAAAAATAAAATGGAAAAATAGAAAAAGCCAACACATATTTAACTCTTACAGATACTCCCTTAAGTAATTTACTATTAAATACAACTTAAAAGAATATAAAGATATGAATATGAACATAACGTTAACTATAATAGTCACTTCAGACAAAGAGGTATATGTCTTCCTGGCTCCACGAAATGTAGTAAAAGGGAAAATATAAACTATGTTGGCTCAAGAGAAACTGAAAAAATTTATTTATCCAGTCCTCAAACAACATGGAAGGATGCCTTAAATCTTGGATTAGCATAAGAAGTGCTCTTTAAAAAGTAAGAGCTATTGCTTAGGAAATCTAAGAAAAAAACCCATTATTCAAGTTATAAAACCTGTGATTATATTTATCTTTTTAACTTTCACAAAGAAAATTGTCCTAGCGTTAATGAAAATGAGAAATTGGGATTGAAATGTTATATTATTATAGTCAAAGATGAACTGCATATAAAGTATACTGATTCAAGATTCTATTTATGCAAAGATATGTAATTGGGTCATTATTATTTATAAAATACAACACCAAATGAAACATTTAGCTTAAAATACTTACTGTATCCTCACAGCATACAGTGAACTGGGAATTAACTGTCCATTTCTTTCATCAGAATAAATAGAAAAAACAAATAATATGGAATCCAAGGAGAAAAAGTGAACAGCACAAGACTAGGTCAGTATATGTGCAGACTCAATAATTCCATCTTTAAAATCAGTGCTTTCGGTCACAGCTGGACTAATCATGCAATAAACTGCACAGATCATAAAGACAGCCAAAATAATCATATGGGTCAGGAGGGTGGCCCATTCAGTTTGCATATGTGAATATGATCTGAATGAAAAGAAGTTGGCCACAATGAAAGAAATTACCCAGTAATGTAGATCAAAGCAGATAATCAGCATGGATAATTTAGGCCTGAATACAGACACAGAATATAGATTATGACTTTTCACAAAATTTCCAGCTAACCCTGTTTTGTCAATGTATATTGATCTTCCAAAAGGATTTTATTTCACAGGGACACCTTGGAAGTTTCCAAAAAAACTGATGGTCAAAACATACAACATCTCTTAGATCAGCATTGATCATTTTCTTTTTCTTTTAAACCATTAGAATGGAAATTATCCTGTTTTTCTTTCCTCAGTGTGACATATAAATACACACACACATACACACATGCACACATGTATCCATAACACTTCTTCTCCTTGGTACCCTCTTAGAGAAGAAAACAAGGCCCTGAAGTAGAAACATTCCTAAAATTATTACTCAAATATACAAAATATTCATGTAGATTATGAAATTTTCAATTTTGGATCTAACTTTAGAAAGACTATTTCTACTGGGCAGCTGTATTTTAAAAAATGATTTTTTTCTCTGTTGGGTGTGTGTGAAAATCAGTATTTTTTAATGAGGTAAAATTTGCATACAATAAAATACATAGATCTTGAACAGATTTATGAGTTTGTCAATAGCTTACAATACATAGATATAATGTAAATGGCTATCAAGATATGTTTTAGTTTTTAAAAAAATTATTTTTCTTTGGGACTCCTGGGTGGCTCAGTAGTTGAGCCTCTGCCTTTGGCTCAGGGCGTGATCCCAGAGTCCCGAGATCGAGTCCCACATCGGGCTCCCTGCATGGAGCCTGCTTCACCCTCTGCCTGTGTCTTTGCCTCTCTCTCTTTCTGTCTCTCTCTCTTTGTGTCTCTCATTAATAAATAAAGACTTTTTACAAAAAAAAAATTTCTTTATTGGAGTTCAATTTGCCAACATATAGCATAACACCCAATGCTCATCCCGCCAAGTGCCCCCCTCAGTGCCTGTCACCTAGTCACCTCAACCCCTCGCCCACTTCCCCTTCCACTATCCCTTGTTCATTTCCCAGAGTTAGGAGTACCTCATGTTCTATCCCCCTCACTGGTATTTCCCACTCATTTTCTCTCCTTTCCTCTTTATTCCCTTTCATTATTTTTTATATTCCCCAAATGAATAAGACCATATAATTGTCCTCCTCCAATTGGCTTACTTCACTCAGCATAATACCCTCCAGTACCATCCACGTTGAAGCAAATGGTGGGTATTTGTCTTTTATAATGGCTGAGGAATATTCCATTGTATACATAAACCACATCTTCTTTATCCATTCATCTTTCGATGGACACCAAGGCTCCTTCCACAGTTTGGCTATTGTGGACATTGCTGCTATAAATATCAGGGTGCAGGTGTCCCGGCGTTTCATTGCATCTGAATCTTTGGGGTAAATCCCCAGAGTGCAATTGCTGGGTCATAGGGCAGTTCTATTTTTAACTCTTTGAGGAACCTCCACACAGTTTTCCAGAGTGGCTGCACCAGTTCACATTCCCACCAACAGTGCAAGAGGGTTCCTTTTCTCCACGTGCTCTCCAACAACTATTGTTTCCTGTCTTGTTAATTTTCACCATTCTCACAGGTGTGAGGTGGGATCTCACTGTGGTTTTGATTTGTATTTCCCTGAGGGCAAGGAATTCGGAGCATTTTCTCATGTGCTTGTTGGCCATGTCTATGTCTTCCTCTGTGGAATTTCTGTTCATGTATTTTGCCCATTTCATGATTGGATTGTTTGTTTCTTTGCTGTTGAGTTTAATAAGTTTTTCATAGATCTTCGATACTAGCCCTTTATCTGATAGGTCATTTGCAAATATCTTCTCCCATTCTGTACGTTGTCTTTTAGTTTTATTGAGTGCTTTTTTGCTGGGTGGAAGCCTTCAATCTAGATTAAGTCCCAATAATTCATTTTTGCTTTTGTTTCCCTTCCCTTCATGGCTGTATCTTGCAAGAAATTGATGTGGCCAAGTTCAAAAAGGGTGTTGCCTGTGTTCTCCTCCACGATTTTGATGGGTTCTTGGCTCACATTTAGATCTTTCATCCATTTTGAGTTTATCTTTGTGTATGGTGTAAGAGAGTGGTCTAGTTTCATTCTTCTGCATGTGGCTGTCCAATTTTCCCAGCACCATTTTTTAAAGAGACTTTTTTCCAATGGATAGTTTTTTATGCTTTGTCGAATATTAGTTGACCATAGAGTTGAGGGGCCATTTCTGGGATCTCTATTCTGTTCCATTGATCTATGCGTCGGTTTTTGTGCCAGTACCACACTGTCTTGATGACCACAGTTTTGTAGTACAACCTGAAATCTGGCATTGTGATACCACCCCCAGCTATGGTTTTCTTTTTTCATTTTATTTATTTTTTAGTGGTGTTCAATTTGCCAACATATAGAATAACACCCAGTGCTCATCCCATCAAGTGCCCCCCTCAGTGCCCGTCACCTATTCACCCCTAACCTCCTCCCACCTCCCTTTCTACCACCCCTAGTTCGTTTCCCAGAGTTAGGAGTCTCTCAGGTTCTGTCTCCCTCCCTGATATTTCTGACTCATTTTTTCTCCTTTCCTGTTTATTCCCTTTCACTATTTTTTATATTCCCCAAATGAATGAGACCATATAATGTTTGTCCTTTCCCAATTGACTTATTTCACGCAGCATAATACCCTCCAGTTCCATCCACGTCGAAGTAAATGGTGGGTATTCGTCGTTTCTAATGGCTGAGGAATATTCCACTGTACACATAGACCACATCTTTATCCATTCATCTTTCAATGGACACCGAGGCTCCTTCCACAGTTTGGCTATTGTGGACATTGCTGCTAGAAACATCGGGGTGCAGGTGTCCCAGCATTTCACTGCATCGGTATCTTTCGGGCAAATCCCCAGCAGTGCAATTGCTGGGTCATAGGGCAGGTCTATTTTTAACTCTTTGAGGAACCTCCACACAGTTTTCCAGAGTGTCTGCACCAGTTCACATTCCCACCAACAGTGCAAGAGGGTTCCCCTTTCTCCACATCCTTCCCAACATTTGTGGTTTCCTGTCTTGTTAATTTTCCCCATTCTCACTGGTGTGAGGTGGGATCCCCAATCACTGGTGTGGTTGTGATTTGTATTTCCCTGATGGCCAGTGATGTGGAGCATTTTCTCATGTGCTTATTGGCCATGTCTATGTCTTCCTCTGTGGAATTTCTGTTCATGTATTTTGCCCATTTCATGATTGGATTGTTTGTTTCTTTGCTGTAGAGTTTAATAAGTTCTTTATAGATCTTCGATACTAGCCCTTTATCTGATAGGTCATTTGCAAATATCTTCTCCCATTCTGTACCTTGTTTTTTTTGTTTTGTTGACTGTTTCTTTTGTTGTGCAAAAGCTTCTTATCTTGATGAAGTCCCAATAGTTCATTTTTGCTTTTGTTTCTCTTGCCTTCATGGATGTATCTTGCAAGAAGTTACTGTGGCCAAGTTCAAAACGGCTGTTGCCTGTGTTCTCCTCTAGGATTTTGATGGATTCTTGGCTCACATTAAGATCTTTCATCCATTTTGAGTTTATCTTTGTGTATGGTGTAAGAGAGTGGTCCAGTTTCATTCTTCTGCATGTGGCTGTCCAATTTTCCCAGCACCATTTATTAAAAAGACTGTCTTTTTTCCAGTGGATAGTCTTCTTCCTTTGTCGAATATTAGTTGACCATAAAGTTGAGGGTCTACTTCTGGATTCTCTATTGCGTTCCATTGATTTTGTGTCTATTTTTGTGCCAGTATCACACTGTCTTGATGATCACAGCTTTGTAGTACAACCTGAAATCTGGCATTGTGATGCCCTCAGATATGGTTTTCTTTTTTAATATTCCCCTGGCTATTCGGAGTCTTTTCTGATTCCACACAAATCTTAAGATGATTTGTTCCAAATCTCTGAACAACGTCCATGGTATTTTGATAGGGATTGCATTAAACGTGTAAATTGCCCTGAGTAACATTGACATTTTCACAATATTAATTCTTCCAATCCATGAGAATGGAATATTTTTCCATCTCTTTGTATATTCCTCAATTTATTTCAGAAGTGTTCTGTAGTTTTTAGGGTATAGATCCTTTGTCGTTTTGGTTAGGTTTATTCCTAGGTCTTTTATGCTTTTGGGTGCAATTGTAAATGGGGTTGACTTCTTAATTTCTCTTTCTTCAGTCTCATTGTTAGTGTATAGAAATGCCACTGATTTCTGGGCATAGATTTTGTATCCTGCCACACTGCCAAATTGCTGTATGAGTTCTAACATTCTTGGGGTGGAGTCTTTTGTATCCCAGGCACAAGGTGACCCAGGAGGAACAACAACAGTGGCGGTGGCCAGCTCCCCAGCTCTGGAGTCAGTTCCCACAGTAACTACCACAGTCTCCCAGTCCACGCTGGCCTGGATGCTCTGGAGGCAGGAGGCACTGATCTGCACAGCTCAGGGCACTCGGCAGCAGGAGCGTCCTTGCTGCCCTGTGTCTTCCCGGCCTCCTCCTTTCCCGGGGGGAGCTCAGGATCCTGGGCTGTGTCCCCCAGCGCCCTGGGATCCGGGGTCTGTGCTGCTGGAATTGCACTCCAGGCGGTGCAGCCCCCTCCATGCAGAGCCGCTGCCAGAGCTGCCACCTGAGCTGTCCCGGGGAGCTCCAGGCGCATTCCAGGCCTTTAGGGAGCTCAGCCCGCGGTGTGTGGCGCACTCTCCCCCGTGGCACACCTCCTCTGTTAGTAACCCCAGGAACCTGGGGGCTCCACTGCCCCTCCTGGGGTCCTGCCCTAGTTCCCTGCGAGCGCCTTGCCATCTGGGAAGATTGGTAAAGTTCCTGATTCTCCAGGACTGAGCTTTCCTGTCCTGGAGGCTTTCACCACCCCCCTTTGCCCAGCTCCTCCCAGAGGCCCCTCCTCCACTTGATTCTTTTTTATTTATTTATTTTTATTATTTTTTTTCCATCTTCCTACCTTTTTAGAGCTCGAACTCCTCTCTGTAGTGTTCCAGCTGTTCTCTCTTTAAATCTCAGGCCTAATTAATAGGTTTTCAGGATGATTTCAAAGTTATCTAGGTAAGTTGGTGGGGACAGGTAACTTGGGGACCCTACTCTTCTGCCATCTTGCTGGCTATCAAGATATTGACAATGTTGTTTTTGCCCAGGCCCTGTGATCTTATAAACAGATACAATTAAAGAAATATCCCTAGGAAATTGACAGTAAAACAATAATGGTAGGGGACTTTAATACCCAGTTACATCAATGGATAGATAATCCAGATGGAAAATCAACAATGAAACAGAGGCTTTGAACGACTCATTAGACTAGATGCACCTTACAGATATATCTACAGAGAGAACATTCCATCGCAAAAGATCTGAGTACACATTCCTTTCAAGTGCACATGGAACATTCTCCTGGACAGATCACATGTTAGGTCATAAAACAAGTCTCAATAAATTCAAAAATATATCATTTCATGCATTTTTTCCAACCACAATGGTATGAAATTAGAAATCAACTACAAGAAAAAAATTGGAAAAAAATACAAACACACGGAGGCTAACCAACATCCTACTTAACAACCAATGGGTCAATGAAGAACTCAAAGATGAAATAAAAAATAAACAGAAAGAAATGAAAATTAAAACACAATAGTATGAAATCTTGGGACCCAGCAAAAGCAGTTCTAAGAAGGAAGTTTATAGCAATATAGGACTAACTTAAGAAAATAAGAAAAATCTCAAATAAACAACCATACCCTGCACCTACAGGAGCTTGAAAAAGAAAGCTCACAGCTAGTAAAAGGAAGGAAAGAATGAAGCTTAAGACACCAATAAATGAAATAAAGATTTAAAAAACAATAGCAAAGATCAATGAAACCAACCTTTAGACATTTAGCCAGACTTGTCAAGAAAAGAGAGAAGACTCAAATAAATAAAATCAGAAATGAAGAACTGAAATAAAAATTTATACTACAGAAATACAAGAAATTATAAGAGAATATTATGAAAAATTATATGTCAAAAAATTGACAACCTAGAAGAAATGGATAATACACAATTTTCCAAAAGTAAATCAGGAAAAAGTAGAAAATTTGGGCAGACCAATTACTAGCAATGAAATTGAATTAGTAATTTAAAAATTCCCAACAACCAAGAGTCCAGGACAATTAGCTTCACATGTGAATTCTATCAAACATTTAAAGAAGAGTTAATACCTATTCATCTCAAAACTATTCCAAAAAATAGAAGAGGAAGGAAAACTTCCCAATTTATTAACAAGGCCACTATTGCCATAATGCAGAATGCATAATACCAATTAAAAACACGACAAAAAAGAAAACCATAAGCCAATATCTCTAATGAACATAGATGAAAAAATCTTCAACAAAATATTAGCAAACCAACTCTAATAATACATTAAGAAATCATTTACCATGATCAAATTAGATTTATTCTAGGAATGCAAGGATAGTACAATATTTGCAAATCTATGTGATATATCACATTAACAGGATGAAAGATTAAAACCATATGATCTTCCCAATAGATGCAAATATTTGACAAAATACAACATCGGTTCATGATAAAAACATAACAAGATGGTTTTAGAGGGAAAATAGCTTAACATGATAAAGGCCATATATGAAAAATCCATAGCTAATATCATACTCAATGATGAGAAACTGGAATATTTTTCTTTAAGATCAGGATATCCACTTGTGCCACTTTTATTCAACATAGTACTGGAAGTGCTATCCTCAGCAATCAGATAACAAAGAAATAAAAGGTATCCAAATTGGTAAGGAAGAAGTAAAATCCACTATTTGCAGATGACATTATCTATATATAGAAAACCCTATAAGCTCCACCAAGAACTACTAAAACTGATAAATGAATTCAGTAGTCACAGGATAGGAAATAAATGTATACAAAGCTGTTGTGTCTCTATGTACTAATAAAGAAGTAGTAAAAAGAGAAATTTAGAAAACAATTCCACTTACAATTGCACTAAAAAGAATAAAATACCTAGGAATAAACTTAACCAAAAAGTGAAAGACCTGTACTCTGAAAACAGTAAGATGTTGATGAAAGAAACTGAAGATGATACACACAAATGGAAAGATATTTCATGCAAATGAACTAGAGGAATTAAAATCCTTAAATTGTTCATACCACCTGAAGCAATCTACAGATTCAGTGCAATCTCTATAAAAATACCAATAACATTTTTTCATGGAATTAGGACAAATAATACTAAAATTTGTATGAAGCTACAAAATATCTTGAACAGTCAAAGCAATCTTCAGAAAGAACATAGCTGTCGATATCACAATCCCAGATTTCAATATATACTATAAAGCTGTTCTAAACAAAGCAGTATGGCACAAAAAGGTAGACATATTTATCAATGGAACAGGATAGAGACCACAGAAATAAATCCATGCCTCTATGGTCAGTTTCTAACAATGGAGGCAAGAATGTACAATGGGAAAAAAATCAATCTTCAATAAAAGGCAAGAACTGAAACTCCTAAAAGAAAACATAGGCAGTAATCTCTTGGACATTGCCCTTAGCAATATATTTATGAATATGTCTGCTCAGGCAAAACAAAAGCAAAAATAAATTATTTAGATTACACCAAAATAAGATTTGCAGAGCAAAGGAAGCCATCAACAAAACAAAAAGGCAACCTAGGAAATGGATGCAGATATTTTCCAATGGTATATCCAATAAAGATATAGAAGGGGCTTATGTAATGCAATGCCAACCCCCTACCCCCAACAATTCAGTTAAAAAATTAATCAAAGACCTGAATAGACATTTTTCCAAAGAAGACATAAAGTTGGTCAACAGACACATTGAAATATGCTCATAACCAGGGAAATGCAAATCAAAACCACAATGAGATTATTACCTCACTCCAGTTACGATGTCTAGTAACAAAAAGAAATAACAAATGTTGATGTAGATGTGGAGAAAAAAGAAATCCTTCTGCACTGTTGGTAGGAATGTAAATTGGAGCAGCCACTGTGGAAAACAGTATGGAGGTTCCTCAAAAAATTAAAAATAAAATACCATACAATGGAATAATCTGCCACTGGGTATAATCTATCCAAGTAAAACAAAAATGCCAATTTGAAATGATATATGCACCCCTATATTCATTGCAGGTGATTTACAATAGCCAAGATATGAGAGGGACTCAAATGCTCACTGACAGATGAATGGATTACAAAGTGGTGTGTGTGTGTGTGTGTGTGTGTGCGTGTGTGTGTGTGTGTGTGTGTATATATATATATATATATATATATATATATAATAGAAAAATACTCTGCCATAGAAAAAGAAAGAGATTTTTCCATTTGTGACAACATGATGGACCTAAAGGGTATTATACTAAGTGAAATGAGTCAGAGGAAGACAAATGCCATATGATTTCACTTATATGTGATCTAAAAAACAAAACAAACAAAAAATCAAACAGACTCTTAAATACAGAAAACAAAGTGGTAATTTCCAAAAGGGACATAGGTGGGCACATGAGCAAAATAGATGAAAGAGATTAAGAGGTACAAACTTCCAGTTATAAAATAAGTCACAGAGATGAAAGGTACAGCAGAGGGCATATAGTCAATAATGTTGTAATAAGATATAGTGACAGATGGTGACTGCATTTATTATGTTGAGCAGTGAGTAATGTACAAAATTGTTAAATCACAATATTATACACCTAAAACCAATATAACATTGTATGTTAATTATACTTCAATAATAAAAGAGAAAGAAAGATAGAAGGAAATCTTCCCACTCATTTGTGTTATAGGAAACAGCTTACCACAAATAAACAACCTTCCCTATATGACCAAAGACTCATAAATGTCCCCTTGTTTACAAGGCAAAACACAGACTCTCCAAATTTCCACTCTTTGCCTCATAAATGATTAACTATTTTGTTCCCACTGACCAATCAGAATCAAATATTTGTTACATAAACTGGTTTAAGTTTCTCTCTTTCCCTAGGCCCCTGAATTCTGACTCACTCTTACCCTGAACCAGCATATAGCCCCTCTCTACTGGCCCCTTCTGAAAGTGGGCTGACTTCAGGGTAAAATCCTCTGATCTACTTTCCAATCACACCTCACTCTTCTCCCACTTTCCTCTACCTGGTCCTTCCCAGTCCTAAGCCTTGTTCACTCCTCCCTAAAAAGAAAAGCCCTTTCTGCCTAACCTTTGAGATAGTTGCAGATTTCTATGGCCTGAAAATTCTCCCTATTGCAATGCCCCCACCCTGCTACTTTATTGCAATTATGTTTTTCAAATAGTCTCCTTCTTACCAAAATCTGTATTTATTTTCACTTGACAGTTATTAGTGCCTTGATTCCAATGAATAATGGGACTCACAGGCTCCTATCATCTCGGTGACAATAATGGCACCTTGTAAGTCCTTTGAACTCCTCATCTATTCAGCAATTCAACTATCTTTTGATGAATTCCACTCTCAAATCAGTGTTCTGCATGCCTCATCTGTTGTAAGGAGTTACTTTGATTCCTTAAGGCAAAGAAACTTTTCTTTGGCCCTTCTGTGTGGCCTCTTCTAGTTTTTCCTTTGCTCTTAAATTTGGGGATCATCTGAACAAATTTCCTCAGCAGGGATGGGAAGCTTGGGGTGGGGGGTTTTCTCTGACCAGAAAATAGTGCAGGAAAATTAATCAAGTAACACTGTTTACTGTTTCATTTAAGATCTTAGCTCTTATTTCATTTTCTAATCCCACAGTTACTTCTATCAATTGCTCTCCCTCTGCTTCTCCCACTGACTATGCTTCAAACTGATTTATGGTACTAATTCAGTTAAATTTCTGCAAATGTAGGATTATTCCACTAAGGTTAATTTGGAACTGCAGGGACTCTCTGGAATTCTTGTGATCTGACCAAATGTGTTCATCCCTAGGAATCCCTTGAATCCTGGGAATTCAAAACTCTCTCTGAACAATGTGCATATTTCTCATGGTATTAGGAAGCTGAATAAGGACTTTCTCAGTCCAAGCTTAATCAGGCTATTTAGCAATATTGGTCTATATTATCGGAGGTCGTTGGGTCTCTGAAGGATCATCTGCCAAACTCAACTGTTGCTCTATCACCCACTCCAAACACAAAGGCACTTGCATGTTCCTCAATTCCCTCTCCTTCATCCTCAGCTCCTCCAAGCCTGTTTCTGTCTCATTCACTTCCAGATTCTAACTCTCCTTGTATTTACCTGCCTTTCCTGAATGTATGGCTACTTTGCCAGTCCTCTCACTTCCTATAGTTATTCAAGACCTTGATCCTGCTCCCCCAGTGCTGGATTCCCATGGACAAGAAGCTGCACAACCTGAATTGTCAGCCCCTTCAACAAGTCATGTTTAAGCCTTGGTCTTGAGTTGACTTATATGCCATCATAAAGATTCCCCTTATCCAAAAAAGAATAAGGATGGATTTTCTATACAATTTAAGTTAGTGCTAGGGGTATATTTTCCCGAGCTTCCTGATATATGCCAATTAGTCCAAAAGGACCTGAAGATGGCATTAATGTCCTAATGGTCCTATGGCCCTAAGGCTAACTGGTTTAAAATTAATGACTTAAAATTAAACTAAAATGTATCCATAACCTACAACAGAGGTAAGGAAATCAATGGAAAAATATTAGATTCCATTCCTGTCTGAAAGCAAATAGTCAAATATTCAGAAGTGCAGACAGCAAAGAGATGGATCTTCTAACTGTAGGCACTGCTTAGAAAACATTTGGAAGGATCATTCAGATATAATCCTAAATGATTACATGATATTCACTTTAGTCACCAGTTTTGTTAATGGGTCCTATGCTGAATTGAGAGAACATATTCAAAATATTGCCTAATTGACAAAATGTCACCTCTCTGAGATCCACGCTTTAGCAAAATATCATGAAGATGTACAAGCTAATAAAACTTAATCTGAAAGTATTTACTCACAGCTCTCCATCCGAAACCAATTGAGGGTAATCATACAAAGGACTTCAAGCCATCCTCAGCTTCCCTTCAATCTTCCATAGATCAGAACACCTGTAGATACTGTAAGATAAAGGGATGTTGAACTAAAGATTATCTAAAAAGAAAAATACATACAAGTCTCAATGACTCCCCCAAAGGGATTTGCTTTTCTGTTCCCAAATATCCTTAAATACACTGGATCCTTAAACACCCAGCAAGTGGAAACCCAATCAACTTCCTTAAAGACACTGGAGCTACCTATTCCACCCTTAATATTTCACAATCCCCCACCATCACAGCTCAGAGTACACAAACCATCCTGGTGGTGGTATTAGATAACTTAGCACATGATTTGTCCCTTTCTAAACTACTTTGTATAATTTTTGGACTCCATGATCATGACACCCAACATAAATAATTACACAATATCTATTAATCTGTTAGGCAGATATTTACTTCCTAATTGGAATATTAATATATATGTTCTCCTAAAGGACTAAATCTTGAAGACTTGGAATCCTCCCCTACTCACCTTTGTCCTCTAAAAGCTTTGTCACCCCAACTTCCTTGTTCTCATTGTACTTCCCCAATCCCTTGACAGTCCTTGCATTTGGAATATGTTTGCTTATATTCGTGAGTCTCTTTGGGGTATAGGATCAACAGACAGAATATATTTTGGAAATCAGGGTCCTGGAGGAGGGGCAAGATGGCGGCAGAGTAGGGTCCCCAAGTCACCTGTCCCCACCAACTTACCTAGATAACTTTCAAACCATCCTGAAAATCTACGAATTCGGCCTGAGATTTAAAGAGAGACCAGCTGGAACGCTACAGTGAGAAGAGTTCGCGCTTCTATCGAAGTAGGAAGACGGGGAAAAAGAAATAAAGAAACAAAAGGCCTCCAAGGGGGAGGGGCCCCGCGAGGAGCCGGGCTGAGGCCGGGGCGAGTGTCCCCAGGACAGGAGAGCCCCGTCCCGGAGGAGCAGGAGCTGCACCAACCTTCCCCGCGGAAAGGGGCCCGCAGGGAGTTAGAGCAGGACCCAGGAGGGCGGGGATGCCCTCGGGCTCCCGGGGTCACTAATGGAGGAACTGCGCCCCCGGGGAGAGCGCGCCGCACCGCTGGCACTGAAAAGGACTGGAGCGCACGCCTGGCGGGCCCCGGGCGGAGCCCAAACCGCGGCTCGGGCAGCAGCTGTGCGCGGAGGGGGCTGCGCACCCCGGGAGCGGCTCCCACAGTGGCTCAGGCAGCGACTCCAGGCAGAGGGGGCGGCGCGGCCCAGGAGCGCGATTCCAGCGACACAGGCCCTGGAACTCAGGGCACTGGGGGACACAGCCCAGGATCCGGCGCTCCCTACGGGACAGGCGGAGGCCGGGAGGACACAGGGCAGCAAGGACGCTCCTGCCACTGGACGGCCCCCCGCTGTGCAGATTGGAGCCCCCTGCCCCTGGAACATCCAGGCCTCTGCGGACTGGGAGCTGCGTGCACCTGGCAGGGACTGGGCAGCTCCCTAAGGTGCACACACCTGAGAATCAGCACAGCAGGCCCCTCCCCCAGAAGACCAGCTGGAAGGAAAGGGGAAGAGCCAGTTATTGACCAAGCAGTGCTGGAAAGTTCCAGGGGAAGTTGAGTGATTTACAGTATATAAAATCAGAGGATACCCCCCTTGTATTTTGTTTTCTGTTTGTTCCCCCCCTTTTTCTTTTTTTTTCTCTCTTTTTCTTTTTCCAGTACAACTTGTTTTTAGCCACTCTGCACTGAGCAAAATGACTAGAAGGAAAAACTCACCACTAAAGAAAGAATCAGAAACAGTCCTCTCTCCCATAGAGTAACAAAATTTGGATTACAATTCAATGTCAAAAAAAAAAAAAAAACCAATTCAATGTCAGAAAGCCAATTCAAAAGCACAATTATAAAGTTATTGGTGGCTCTGGAAAAAGAAGAGAGGAATCAAGAGACTTCATGACTGCAGAACTTAGGTCTAATCAGGCTGAAATTAAAAACCAATCACATGAGATGCAATCCAAACTGGAGGTCCTAACGACAAGGGTTAATGAGGTAGAAGAACGAATGACTGACATAGAAGACAAGTGGTGGCAATGAAGGAAGCTGAGGAAAAAATAGACAAACAATTAAAAGATCATGAGGATAGGTTTAGGGAAATAAATGACAGCCTCAGAAGGAAAAATCTACATTTAATTGTGGGTCCCAAGGGCGCTAAAAGGGACAGAGGACCAGAAATTGTATTTGAACAAATCATAGCTGAGAACTTCCCTAACTTGGAAAGGGAAGCAGGCATTCAGATCCAGGAGATAGAGAGATCCCCACTAAAATCAATAAAAATCATTCAACACCTCGACATTTAATAGTGAAAGTTGCAAATTCCAAAGATAAAGTGAAGATTCTTAAAGCAGCAAGAGACAAGGGATCCCTAACCTCTATGGGGAGAAGTACTGGGTTAACAGAAGACCTCTCCACAGAGACCTGGCAGGCCAGAAAGGGCTGGCAGGATATATTCAGGGTCCTAAATGAGAAGAACATGCAGCCAAGAATGCTTTATCCATCAAGGCTCTCATTCAGAATAGAAGGAGAGATAAAGAGCTTCCAAGATAGGCAGAAACTGAAAGAATATGTGACCACCAAACTGGCTCTGCAACAAATATTAAGGGGAACTATGGAAAACAAAGAGGAAGTCTAACAAAATAAGCCACAAAAACAGGGATTGAATAGGTATCATGATAACACTAAATTAATATCTTTCAATAGTAACTCTGAACGTGAATGGGCTTAATGACCCCATCAAAAGGCACAGGGTTTCAGACTGGATAAAAAAGCAAGACCCATCTATTTGCTGTCTACAAGAGACTCATTTTAGACCTACAGCCTGAAAATAAAAGGTTGCAGAACCATTTACCATTCAAATGGTCCTCAAAAGAAAACAAGGGTACCCATCTTCTTATCAGATAAATTAAAGTTTATCCCAAAGACTGTAGTAAGAGATGAAGAGGGACACTATATCATACTTAAAGGATCTATCCAACAAGAGGACCTAAGAATCATGAATATTTATGCCCCGAATGTGGGAGCTGCCAAGTATATCAATCAATTAATAACCAAAGTTAAGACATACTTAGATAATAATACACTTATACTTGGTGACTTGAACCCAGCGCTTTCTACAATCGACAGATATTCTAAGCACATCTCCAAAGAAATGAGAGCTTTAAATGATACACTGGACCAGATGGATTTCACTGATATTTATAGAACTTTACATCCAAACGCAACTGAATACACATTCTTCTCAAGTGCACATGGAACTTTCTCCAGAATAGACCACATACTGGGTCACAAATCAGGTCTTACCCGAAACCAAAAGATTGGGATTGTCCCCTGCCTATTTTCAGACCATAATGCTTTGAAACTAGAACTAAACCACAAGAAGAAGTTTGGAAGGAATTCAAACATGTGGAAGTTAACGACCATCTTGCTAAAAGATGAAAGGGTCAACTAGGAAATTAGAGAAGAATTAAAAAGATTCATGGAAACTAATGAGAATGAAGATACAACCATTCCAAATCTTTGGGATACAGCAAAAGCAGTCCAGAGGGGGAAATACATCGCAATACAAGAATCCATCCAAAAACTGGAAAGAACTCAAATACAAAAGCTAACCTTACACATAAAAGAGCTAGAGAAAAAACAGCAGACAGATCCTACACCCAGCAGAAGAATAGAGTTAATAAAGATTCGAGCAGAACTCAACGAAATCGAGACCAGAAGAACTGTGGAACAGATCAACAAAACCAGGAGTTGGTTCTTTGAAAGAATTAATAAGATAGATAAACCACTAGCCAGCCTTATTAAAAAGAAGAGAGAAAAGACTCAAATTAATAAAATCATGACTGAGAAAGGAGAGATCACCACCAATACCATGGAGATACAAATGATTTTAAAAACTTATTTTGAGCAGCTAAATGCCAATGAATTAGGCAATCTAGATGAAATGGATGCATTTCTGAAAAACCACAAACTACCAAAACTGGAACAGGAAGATAGAAAACCTGAACAGGCCAAAATAACCATGGAGGAAATTGAAGCAGTCATCAAAAACCTCCCCACAAAAGTCCAGGGCCAGATTGATTCTCAGGGGAATTGTATCAAACCTTTAAAGAAGAAACCATACCTATTCTACTAAAGCTGTTCAGAAAGATAAAAAAGATGGAGTACTTCCAAACTCGTTTTATGAGGCGTGCATCACCTTAATTCCAAAACCATACGAAGACCCCACCAAAAGGAGAGAACCCAAAGGAAATTATAGAAGGAGAATTATAAAGGACCCAGAAATAAAGGAGAATTATAGACCAATATCCATGATGAACAGAGATGCAAAAATTCTCAACAAGATATTAGCCAATAGGATCCAACAATACATTAAGAAGATTATTCAGGGATCCCTGGGTGGCGCAGCGGTTTGGTGCCTGCCTTTGGCCCAGGGTGCGATCCTGGAGACCCGGGATCGAATCCCACGTCGGGCTCCCGGTGCATGGAGCCTGCTTCTCCCTCTGCCTGTGTCTCTCTCTCTCTGTGTGTGACTATCATAAAAAAAACAAAAAAAGCCAAGCACTCAAAAAATATCAGCTATACTATATAAGTGGATTATATAAATCCGTGTGTAACTATGTTAAATTATATAAATATAAATTGTATATAATGAATAGTATAAATATGTATATTATAAAAAAAAAAGAAGAAGATTATTCACCATGACCAAGTGGAATTTATCCGCGGGATGCAAGGCTGGTTCAACAATCAAAAAGCAATCAATGTGATAGACCATATCAACAAGAGAAAAAACAAGAACCATATGATCTCAATAGATGCAGAGAAAGCATTTGACAAAATACAGCATCAAACCTGATCAAAACTCTTCAGAGTGTAGGGATAGAGGAAACATTCCTCAGCATCTTAAAAGCCATCTACGAAAAGCCCACAGCAAATATCATTCTCAATGGGGAAGCACTGGGAGCCTTTCTCCTAAGATCAGGAACACAACAGGGATGTCCACCCTCATCACTGGTATTCAGCATAGTTCTAGAATTCCTAGCCTCAGCAATCAGGCAACAAAAAGAAATAAAAGGCATTCAAATTGGCAACGAAGAAGTCGAACTCTCCCTCTTCGCAGATGACATGATACTGAACAGAGAAAACGCAAAAGACTCCACCCCAAGATTGCTAGAACTCATACAGCAATTCGGCAGTCTGGCAGATTACAAAATCTATGCCCAGAAATCAGTGGCATTTCTCTACACTAACAATGAGACTGAAGAAAGAGAAATTAAGGAGTCAATCCCATTTACAATTGCACCCAAAAGCATAAGAGACCCAGGAATAATCCTAAACAAAGAGGCAAAGGATCTCTACTCTAAAAACTACAGAACACTTCTGACAGAAATTGAGGAAGACACAAAGAGATGGAAAAATATTCCATGCTCATGGATTGGAAGAATTAATATTTTGTGAAAATGTCAATGCTACCCAGGGCAATTTACACATTTAATGCAATCCCTATCAAAATACCATGGACTTTGTTCAGAGAGTTGGAACAAATCATCTTAAGATTTGTGTGGAATCAAAAAAGACCCCGAATAGCCAGGGGAATATTAAAAAAGGAAACCATAGCTGGAGCATTGCAATGGCAGATTTCAGGTTGTACTACAAAGCTGTGGTCATCAAGACAGTGTGGTACTGGCACAAAAACAGACACATAGATCAATGGAAAAGAATAGACAACCCAGAAGTGGACCCTCGACTTTATGGTCAACTAATATTCGACAGAGGAAAGACTATCTACTGGAAGAAAGACAGTCTCTTCAATAAATGGTGCTAGGAAAATTGGACATCCACATGCAGAAGAATGAAACTAGACCATTCTCTTACACCATTCTCTTACACCACCATAAACTCAAAATGGATGAAAGATCAAAATGTGAGACAAGATTCCATCAAAATCCTAGAGGAGAACACAGGCAACACCCTTTTTGACCTTGGCCACAGCAACTTATTGCAAGATACATCCATGAAGTCAAAGAAACAAAAGCAAAAATGAACTATTGGGACTTCATCAAGATAAAAAGCATCTGCCCAGCCAAAGAAACAGTCAACAAAACTAAAAGACAACCTACAGAATGGGCGAAGATATTTGTAAATGATGTATCAGATAAAGGGCTAGTATCCAAGATCTATAAAGAACTTATTAAACTCAACAGCAAAGAAACAAACAATCCAATCATGAAATGGGCAAAATACATGAACAGAAATCTCCCAGACGAAGATATAGACATCGCCAACAGGCACATGAGAAAATGCTCCACATCACTGGCCATCAGGGAAATAGAAACCAAAGCCACAATGAGATCCCTCCTCACACCAAGGAGAATGGGGAAAATTAACAAGACAGGAAACCACAAATGTTGGGAAGGATGTGGAGAAAGGGGAACCCTCTTGCACTGTTGGTGGGAATATGAACTGGTGCAGCCACTCTGGAAATTGTGCGGAGGTTCCTCAAAGAGTTAAAAATAGACCTGCCCTACGACCCAGCAATTGCACTGCTGGGGATTTACCCCAAAGATACAGATGCAGTGAAACATCAGGACACCTGCACCCCGATGTTTATAGCAGCAATGTCCACAATAGCTAAACTGTGGAAGGAGCCTTGGTTTCCATCGAAAGATGAATGGATAAAGAAGATGTGGTCTATGTATACAATGGAATATTCCTCAGCCATTAGAAACGACAAATACCCACCTTTTGCTTCGATGTGGATGGATCTGGAGGGTATTATGCTGAGTGAAATAAGTCTATCGGAAAAGGACATTCTATGGTATCATTAATTTCAGGAATATAAAAATTAGTGAAAGGGAATAAAGGGAAAGGAGAGAAAAATGAGCGAAAATATCAGTGAGGGTGACAAAACATGAGAGACACCTAACTCTGGGAAATTAACAAGGGGTAGTAGTAAGGGAGGTGGATGGGGGTTGGGGTGACTGGATGATGGGCACTGAGGGGGGCATTTGCAGGATGAGCACTGGGTGTTATGCTATATGTTGTTAAGTTTTTTTTTAATTTTTAATTTATTTATGATAGTCACACACAGAGAGAGTGAGAGAGGCAGAGACACAGGCAGAAGGAGAAGCAGGCTCCATGCACCGGGAGCCCGACGTGGGACTCGATCCCGGGTCTCCAGGATCACACCCTGGGCCAAAGGCAGGCTCTAAACCGCTGCGCGACCCAGGGATCCCTATGTTGGTAAATTTAACTCCAATAAAAAATGTTTTAATAAAAATAAAATAAAATAAAAAGGGAAATCAGAGTCCTTAAAAGTGGATATATGTATCATTATGTCTCTTCCTAAGCTACCCCAGTATCCTTTAAAACTTAAAGCAATTGAAGGTTTTAGACCTATTATTTAAGGACTTCTTAACAAAGAATTCTTTTTTTTTTTTGATAGTCACACACACACACACACACACACACACACACACACAGAGAGAGAGAGAGAGAGAGAGAGAGAGAGAGAGAGGCAGAGACATAGGCAGAGGGAGAAGCAGGCTCCATGCATGGGAGCCCGACGTGGGATTCAATCCCGGGTCTCCAGGATCGCGCCCTGGGCCAAAGGCAGGTGCCAAACCCCTGCGCCACCCAGGGATCCCCTTAACAAAGAATTCTTGATCCCTGTTCCAGCTTCTGTAATACCCCAATTGTCCCCGTGAAAATGCCTAACAAAAATGGATATCTATTAGTTCTAAACCTGGGGGCCAAAAATGAAATACTAAAACAAATTCCCTTTAGTCCCAAATTTAATAGCCTTGTCACTTCTATAATCTCTGTTACCATTACTTCACTCTTGTTGACTTCTGCTCCAGCTTCTTTGGTATATTCCTCCACTGTGATTCCCAAGACCTATTGGCTTTCAGTTTGAGAAATCAACAATGTGTTTGGATTGTTATGTCTCGGGGATTTATGGAAACCTCCACCTATTTTTCCTCAGGTATAAAATGCAAATTACATGACTTTGGTATGTTATGGAAAACCAAGGAATTTATGTGCGCATCTGGAACACTAATCAAATAGTTGGTTGACCTTCTAAAACCTTATTATTACCATACTCAAAATCAATGCTGATATTGGCAATAAAACTCTTGAGGCGGGATCCCTGGGTGGCGCAGCAGTTTGGCGCCTGCCTTTGGCCCAGGGCACGATCCTGGAGACCCGAGATCGAGTCCCACGTCGGGCTCCCGGTGCATGGAGTCTGCTTCTCCCTCTGCCTGTGTCTCTGCCTCTCTCTCTCTCTCTGTATGACTATCATAAAAAAAAAAAAAAAAACTCTTGAGTCAAGGGGAAACTCATTAGCTTATAATATGTGAGTTAGCAGTTTATAAATCTTTCTTAATCCCATTTTAATCAGACAAAATATTATTTATTCCATTTACCACCTGATCCTCTAATCAAGGAAATCAAAATCTCTTCTTATAAGGCTCCTGAAGATTAAAAGGCCAATTAGAAACAAGATGGATATTAGATCCACCCAGATGAGATTCTGAGACACCCAGAAGACTACTTCATCTCTACTCAGTTCCCTTACTCGAAATCTGCACTATGACCTTCACAAGATTAGTAATTATGGGGAAAAAATCAAATCTTCCACCAGTATTGGTAAGTAAACTTCACTCCTTATCTGGGACAAGTGGTACTCCCTTGCCGCATCTGCCAAAAACCATAATCTTGGCAAAGCTCTAAAGGTAGAATAAGGAAGAGAACCACCTTCAGTGGTACCCTTTCTCCATTGAAAATTAGATTTTAGGGCAGCCTGGGTGGCTCAGCGGTTTGGCGCCGCCTTCTGCCCAGGGTGTGATCCTGGAGACCCGGGTTTGAGTCCCACGTCGGGCTCTCTGCATGGAGCCTGCTTCTCCCTCTGCCTGTGTCTCTTCCTCTCTCTCTCTCTCTCTCTGTCTCTCTGTCTCTCATGAATAAATAAAATCTTTAAAAAAAGAAAGTTATATTTTCTTTAACTCCCTAAATCTCATGTCTATCCTTACCATTATTTGCATGTCTTCTCAGTGGCTAGAAGCTTCCCCATGTAAAAGGGCCATTATTGCTATTGTTATACTTCCGAGCAGAAATTTTCCTCGCCTAGGACATTCCACTTGCCCTCTCAGGTGAACAGGAAACTTATTTCATTGGTAAAGTTATCAGAAATCCAAGTTCTTCCTTTGTCCTACAGATTACATTGTCCTTACCACACCTAGTTATCTAAACTGATTGAGTACCCAGACAATTAAAACTAAAATTTGGGAAATTCTCAGAACTCAAACTTCAATGGCCAACATCTTGACTTTGACCTTGATTGGTCTCAGGTCTTCTTTTACTAAACATCACCTTTATTCCCCTAGGAAATAATTACTGGCAGGCCTGTAAGAAATCCATCTTCTACATGGGCAATAGACAAATTCAATCTAATTAAATCAAATATTCTTAAAAATTGTGAGGGACTTATTAATTATACCTACATTTATTATTACTAAGTTAGGGTTGCTTTTCCTCCAGTCACCAAAAGTACTTCACGATCTAGAAACTGGACACTTTTTCCTCTGGAAGTGACATCACCAAAAAGCTAACCTTGAAATATTCTGGTAGGGCACCTATACTATCTTCCTTAACACTTTCACTCCAACCAAACTAGGTATCGAACCCTGCTTCCACATCTTACAATTAAGAAGGCACAAGAAGTACATAGAATGGAAATCTATTCTACCTGGAGATGCTAAACTGAAACCCTAATAAGAGCCCAAGCAAGAGATTTAATGAGGTAAGCAGCTTTCTAAGAACCTGAGATCAAGCAAATGATATCTCAACATGGTCAGATTCTACCCAAAATGTCAGAATAAGACCTCTCAGTATTTGTCTTTTTCCTATATTTATCATTCTCATTTTCCTTCTTTGCTGCATCTTTCTTCTCTGTCACCACCAACATCATCCTTGGCATCTCCTTAATTCTCTCCACTGCAGTCACAGCCTTTCATGATGATTCTCCACTTGTATTATTTTCCCACTCTCTCCCTTACCCAAGCTGTTCCTTTTCTGATAATCCCTCCATCTTCTTCATAACCCCCCAAATTATGGCATTCTTTCACCTAATTTATACATCTAACTCATAACCTTAGTTCTGATTGTTGGTTATACACTCCTTTCTCCTTTAGAGTTTTCCAGTTTTCCACAAGTACTCCTCCCCTTACCTGGAAAAATACTATAGACATGATCTTCAACATTTATACTGTTCTTGGAATATACTCTGTTTACAATCCAAATTATGAGCTACAAGAAGGCCATAATATTGTTTCAGTGTCATTGAAGTATAACTTAAAAATAGAAGTTGTATATGTTTAAGATGTACAATATGACCATTTGATATATGTATACACTGTGAAATGACTGCCACAAACAAACTGATTCACATATCTATCATTTCACTTTGTTGTCATTTTCTTTTCTTTCCTTTTCTCTTTGTGGTGAGAACACGAAAGATGTACTTTCTTAGAAAATTTCAATTATATAATACAGTATTATTAAGCATAGTCAGTATGCTGTTCGATTAATCTCCAGAACTTATTCTTTTATATAACTGAAACTTTACAATGCTTGATCAACATCTCCCCGAATCCTCTTCTCCTCATCCCCGGAAACCACCATTCTACTATCTACTTCTATAAGTTTGACTATTTTACATTCTAGATCTAAGTGAGATCATGCAGTATTTGTATTTGTGCCTGGCTTATTTCACTTAGCATAATATCCTCCAGGTTGATCCAGGCTATTGCAAATGGTGGGATTTCCCTTTTTGAAGAGTGAATAATATTTCATTGTGTATATATAGACCACATTTTATTTATCCATTCATCTGCTGACTAACATTTAGATTGTTTCCATACCTTGGCTATTGGAAATAATGCTGCAATGAACATGGGTGCACAGATATCTTTTTGAGATCCAGATTTGATTTCCTTTGGATATATACCCAGAAATAAAATTGCTGGATGATGTTGTAGTTCTATTTTTAGTTTCTTGAGGAATCTCCATACTATTTTCCATAATAGCTGTACCAATTTACATCTCATCCACAGTGTATAAAGGTGCCTTTTCTCCAAATCCTTGCTGGAGTTTCTCATCTTTTGTCCTTTTGATTATAGCCAGATACTGTAACAGGTGTGAGGTGATATCTCACCAAGGTTATGATTTACATTTCACTGATTATTAGTGATAATGAAGACTCTTCATATACGTGTTTGCCAGTTGTATGTATTCTTTTGAGAAATGTGTATTTAATTCCTTTGCCCATCTTTAAAATCTGTCTTTTAGGGTTTGTTTTTGTTGTTGTTGTTTGTTTGTTTGTTTTGGGTTTTTTTTTGTTTGTTTGTTTTGCTATTGAGTTGTATGTGTTCCTTATAAATTTTAGATACTCTTTATCAGATATATGTATTTCAAACATCTTCTCCTGTTCTGATGTCATATCCAAAAACTCGTTGCCAAGACCAGTATCAAGAAGCTTTTTCCCTATGTGTTCTTTTAGTAGTTTTATAGTTTCACATGTTCTGTTGAAGTCTTTAATCCAATTTGAGTTGCTTTTTCTTTTTCCTTTTTTTAAAAGATTTTATTTATTTATGAGAGAGAGAGAGAGAGAGAGAGAGAGAGAGAAACAGGCAGAGGGAGAATCAGGCTCCATGCAGGGAGCCCGATGTGGGCCTAAATTCCGTGTCTCTAGGATCATGCCCTGGGCCAAAGGCAGTGCTAAACCGCTGAGCCACCCGGGCTGCCCGAGTTGCTTTTTCTATCTGGTGTAGATAAGGGTTCAATTCCATTATTCTGCATATGGATATCCAGTTTTCCAAATACTGTTTAATGAAGAAGCTATCATTTCCTCATTGTGTGTCCTTAGCACACAGTTGAAGATCAGTTGATTATTTATCCATGAATTTATTTCTGAAGAGGGCCCTGATATTTTAAATATCTGTCTCTTAAGTTTATGGAAGCTTGTGTTTTTATAGTAATTTCATTGAATCCTTCTTTAGGAGGGAATTACTGCTTGATCAGCTCACGAGTCCTACTATCCATTGCCTTTTTCAATTTTACATACCCACCTAGTTTCTAACACTGCTCTTCAGAACATCAAGCCCCTTTCCTGTGATCCTAGACTTGTTTACAATTTGATGCCCTTTTCCTTAAAATTGACATCCCCAGGTCCATCCTTAAGAAGAAACAAAATCTCCACCTGATTCTGCAAAGGTTGAACAAACTGGAAAGTTATTAATAATTATTTTTACTCTCTTTAGACAAACCCCAGTAATATTTATTTTGCCTGTGGAAACCAATTTTATTGGTATCTACCTTCTTATTGGACCTAATTCTGCTATCTACATAATCTCATTAGCCCTTACCAAATCTTTAGCAACCCTGTCCTTTCTTTCACCTTAAACTTTGTGATACATCTGACTTAGGCATTTTTAGTTCCAACAGAACTAAGCAATCTAAAACTTCTCCATTCTGTTACATACATTAAGATTCCAGCTTCTAAAGGAAACTGATGGTCCCTTTTCATTGTCTGTGAAGGGTCCTTGAAATGCTAATTCAAGAAACTGTGAGTATAATTAGAGGTTTTACCTTCTATTGAGGACCATCCATAGGCAACATTCTTGCCTGGACCTTCCTTTGCATGAGCTACTTAGGAAGTATATCAAAACTCCAACATTTTTCAAGGTTTCTTCTAGAAAGTAACAAGAATTATGGACAATTTCACTGAAACTACCAACCTCAGCACCTCAGAACTGCAAGAATTCCAAGGAACATTCCTTCAGAACCATGGGCATGGCATGACGAGAGTCTGACTTTGTGATGGGACACTTGTACAGTGGTCAGAAGTGGCTGCTGTGCATGTGATCTCTGAAACAGAGATCTGATATATATGTCATCACTAAAAATGTTTGCAAAATAAGATACAAATAGAGAAATGTGTTGGGTAATAATGATGTCTTCACTGCCAGCACATCAGTGCCAATATCCTTGCATCTTCTTAATTAGGAAACCTGAGGCCTTAAGACAGGTTTACTCCCTTATTTCAGCCTTCAATAATTATTTTGTTATATTATTAGCCATTCATCTCAAGTGACAGATTTCTAAGAACATCCAACAAATGTCAGTCTAACATGTTCAACACATTCAACTAATTTTTTTCAGCAATATTGAAAGTCTTTAGGAGACTTTGCTTAGACTTAGCTTCACTATACTGCCAGGAATTGTCCAACAATACTCAACCCACTCAAGTCCCTTGAGTTGTCCAACAATAAGTGGACATCATTCATCTTGAACAAAAGAGGAGACTGACTATACTGAATTTACTCAAGCCCTGAGATCCTGGTAAACAGCTAAAATTAATTTCCCCATAATTTGTGATTCAGGAAATGGCTATTGCAAAATTATGCTCTTCCCCACATGACTTAGATATCTAACACTAATGCATGCCTCTTGCTTATCTATAACAAGGGTAGATATAAAATTATGCTCTTCCCCACATGACTTAGATATCTAACACTAATGCATGCCTCTTGCTTATCTATAACAAGGGTAGATATAAACCTTCCAAATTTCTATTATTTACTTCAAAAATGGTTAGTTGAACTGTTTTACCCCCATTAATCAATTGGAACAAACTGTTAACCAAAATTTAGTTAAGTTTCTCTCCTTCCTGAAAGCCCCTGAGATTAGAACCCCCCCTTGCCCTGAACTGGCATATAGCTCCTCTTTAATGACTCCTTCTGAAAGATGACTTCAAGGAAAAACTTTCTCTAATTTACTGTCCAAGCACACCACTGTCTCTCATCCCATTTTCTCCCACTTGGCTCTTTCTAGCCTGAGTCTTGTTACTCTTCCTTATAAAAGAAAAGCCCTTTTCTGAATACACATTGAGTTACTCAGATCAAATGTTCCTAGTGTTCTCTTTATTATAACAACACCTCTGCCTTTATTGCAATAATCCTTTCAAACTGAATCTCTGCTTACTTAAGTCCAGATTTGTTCTTATTTGATAATATAGAACATTTCCTTTACTCCAAAACATCCTTCATTTCTTTCCCAATCAGTCCCTGCCCTATACTTTAAAGAAGCAAATTTTTTATTTTTTATATATTTTTTTAAGAAGCAAATGTTTTAAATGATTTTTTTCGCCATAGATATTTCACCAGTTCTAGATCAGTTTTAAGGGGAATAATAAAGCAGGGACTCTTTTATCTGCCTTTATTTTCTCCACAATGCTCAGTCTTTCTTAACAAGCAGCACTATTGATATTTTGAGACAGATGATTATATGTTGTAAGGGTCTCCTATATGTAATATGTTTAGCAACATCCCTGACCTCTACCTATTAAATGCCAGTGGAACGTTACACTGCTGCCTATTGTGATAACCAAAAATATCTCCAAGTATTGCCAATATACCCTGGTGGGGTAGAGCTAAACTATCTCAAGTTGACAATCACTATGGTTTGAGGTTTGGCCATTATGTTGTGTGTACCATTGTTGGTTCCTTTTTAATGCTGAGTAGTGTTCAATTTGATGGGTAACCCATATTTTAAAAAAAAATCTATTCTTGGGATGCTTGGGTGGCTCAGTTTTTTCAGAGTCAGACTCTTGATTTTGGCTCAGGTCATGATTTCAGGGTCGTGAAATTGAGCCCTGCATTGGGCTCAACGGGGAGTCTACTTCTCTCTCTCTCTCTCTCCTCTCTTTTTTTTTCTTCTCTCTCTTTCTCTCTCTAAAATAAATAAATAAATCTTAATAAAAATCTATTCTCTTTTTGGTGGACATTTGGGTCATTACCACTTCTTCTTTACCCATTTATCTATCTATCCATGAGTACTTGGGCTGTTTCCATAATTTGGCTACTGTAGATAATGCTGCCTAAACACCAGGGTGTATATATCCCTTTGAATTAGTATTTTCATATTTGTTGGCGAAATATCTATTAGTGCAATTGCTGAATCATAGGGTAGTTCTAGTTTTAGCTTTCTGAGGAACCTCCATAATGCTTTATAGAGTGGCTGCCTCAGTTTGCATTCCCACTAACAGTGCAAGAGGGTTCCCCATTTTCTGCATCCTCACCAACACCTGTTGTTTCTTGTGCTGTTAATTTTAGCCATTTTGATAGATGTGAAGTGATATTTCATTGTAGTTTTGATTTACATTTCCCTTACAGTAAGTGATTATGGGTATCTTTTCATGTGTCTGTTAGACATCTATATGTCTTCAGGAAAATGTCTGTACATGTCTTCTGCCCTTTTTATAATTGAATTATTCATTTTTGGGGTTTGAGTTTGTTGAGTTTTTGATATATTATAGATACTAACCCTTTATCAGATATGTCATTTGCAAATATCTTCTCCCATTCCACAGGGTGCCTTTTAGTTTTATTCGTTATTTCCCTCACTGTGAAGAAGCTTGCTATTTTGATGAGGTCCCAATAGTTTATTTTTGCTTTTGTTTCCCTTGCCTCAGGAGACATATCTAGAAGGAAGTTACTATGTCTGATATCAAAGAAGTTACTGCTTGTGTAGTCCTCTAGGATTTTGATGGCTTCAGGTCTCATATTTAAGTTTTTGATCCATTTTGAATTTATTTTTGTATATGGTGTAAGAAATTGGTCCAGTTTTATTATTCTGCCTATGGCTATCCAGTTTACCCAACACCATTTGTTGAAGAAATTGCCTTTTTCCCATTGGATATTCTTTCTTGCTTTGTCGAAGATTAATTGACCGTATAGTTGTGAGTTCATTTCTGGGCTTTCTATTCTGTTCTATTGATCTCTGTGTCTATTTATGTGCCAGTACCATACTCTTTTGATCACTATAGTTTGCAGTATACCTTGGAGTTCAGAATCATGATGTCTCTAGCTTTGCTTTTCTTTTTCAAGGTAACTTTGGCTATTCTGGATCTTTTGTGGTTTTGTACAAATTTTAGGATTGTTTGTTCTAGCTCTGTGCAAAAAGCTGTTGGTGTTTTGATAGGGATTAAATGTATAAATTGCTTTGGGTAGTATAAACATTTTAACAATATTTTTTCTTCCAGCCAGTGAGCATGGAATGCCTTTCCATTTTTTGTGTGTGTAATCTTCAATTTCTTTCATCACTTTATGATTTTCAAATTACAGGTCTTTTATCTCTTTGGTTAGGTTTATTTCTAGGTATCTTATTGGTTTCAGAGCAATTGTAAATGAGATTGATTCCTTAATTTCTCTTCCTGTTACTTCATTATTGGTGTATAGAAATGCAATAGGTTTATGTACAATGATGTATCCTGTGACGTTACAAAATTCATTTATCAGTTATAGCACTTTCTTGTTGGAGTCTTTCAGGTTTTCTATGATAGACTATCATGTCATCTGCAAATAGTGAAAGTTTCACTTCTTCCTTGCTGGTTTGGATAGTTTCTATTTCTTTTTGTTGTCTGATTGCTATGGCTAGGACTTCCAGTACTATGGTAAATAACAGTGTTAAGAGTGGACATGTATGGTTGATCTTTTGCATCCAATTTAATTTTCTCTTCTTTTAGCTTCTTAAGGCCAAAACTTATGCCAGTGATTTTAAACCTGTCTTCTATTCTGGTATATGCATTTGATATTGCCTTTAAGCACTGCTATAGCTATATCTTGCAATTATTGTTAGTGTATAATTTTTCCCCAGGTTAGGCATCATATTTTCCAATTTCTGAATGTGTTATAATTCATGATTATATATTGATATGTATGAATATTGGTTCATATATTTGAGTATCTATTTTGTTTTCTTTCGTAATAAATCATTGAATATTATTTCGCAGATAGTTAATTTATTTGTAGATCAGATTGATCATTTATAGGTTTATCAATTTTTATTACAGAAATCCAAGGTAGCCTTCACTCTGGGGCTAAATGAATGCAAATTTGGCTTTTTTGTTATCTTTGCTGGATGCCGTATATTTTCCTTTTTTTTTTGTTTTTATTTATTTATTTATTTATTTTTTTGATGCCATATATTTTCAACAAGGATTCTTCACTGTGGCTATTCAGAACTCAATAATTTCCCAGTCCTCTGGAATCTCTGGTAGTTTTTAGCTCACAGCTTCTTGGTAATGGTTCTTTTCCTAATAGTGTTATTTGGCTGGCTTTTTGTGTTTTCACTCTGTGCATATGTCACTTAGTATTCAGCTATCTATTCATAGAGACCATCATGCAGCTTTGTAGAGCTCCTTCTCTGAACGATTTCCCCTTTTTGTTGGTGTCCAAGCCATCAAGTTAGAGCTATGCCAATAGCCCTGAATAATGATCTCTTCCTACACTGCTCAAAGAGTACATCTTTCTTTGTATGGGCTCCACTTCCTTGTGTAACAGTCCATAAACTGTCTCCTATCTGGAAGGTGGAGGAATGGCAGAGATAATTTTGTTGTTTCTCTTTTCTCAGGGATCACAGTCTTACGCTGCCTCTTGCCCAACATCTAAACAAGTTATTTGATATATTTTGTTCATTTGGAGGGTTACTACAAAACCATTTTATCCTTCATAGACAAAACAAAATTCTTATTAAGTATATCCTTACTTGATTTTCTACCTTCCCTAACAAATCATTTCAGAACAGAATGATACTGGATAACTTGGCTGTATCAAGTGAATGATGATGTGAATGATGATGATTTGTAGTCTTTTCTATGTTTTAAGATTTTTTGAAAGTAATTTTTATAATTTACTTCATGTATAAATTTTATAGGAGTATGCTTACAAATTTAAGAATATTTGTTAATAACAAAATATATAATTAAACATTGATTCTTTTTCTTTTAAGTCTGATTAGCATTACTCTTTCTCCAGAGTTTAATTTTCAGTCTTCCACCATGAACACTTCCTACCTGGCTTTCTTTTTATATTTTTTTCCTTAGCATTTTTAATTATATACCTCCCTACCCAAACTTACCTGTTTATCTAGCTAATTGCTTGTCTTTTACACTTGTATGTAACACCCAGAAAATAGATTTTTGTCTGTTTTGTTCACTGCTAAATGCCCTCTGTTTGCAACAGAGCCCAGCAAATAATAGATTTGAATAAATGAGTGAGTGAATGAATAAATGAAATTATGTCACTTGCTCCTCCATATATTACTATTTCAGTTTTTCACGTTAACTAACATGAATAATAAATTACTTTAAAGTCAGCCTGCAAAATCACCTAAAGATGGGGTCCTGACTATAGATTCCAGTCAAGATTGAAGCCCAGTATCTCTTATTTAACTCATGACAAAGTTTCATAGAAATTAAGATAATGGTCTGTCTGTCCATGGTCTAAGAATACAGAATGGATTCAATCATGTTAATTTATAGATCTTTTGATAAAACGAATCCTTATTATAGCACATGCAGTCATCCAAAGAAAATGCTCTCAAAGAGATTTCTCTGAAGACTCAACTTGTTTTGCCTTAGGCTTTCCCTTAAAAGAGCCTACCTAGTGTTCAAACACTTAGGCTTAACTTTAAGAACTTAGGCTTAACTTTAACCTTACAGTCCACAAACTGAATAGTTTAGGAAGCAACTTTCTGTCTCAGTCCCTTAAAAATTATTATCTACAGTGATGCCAGTTTGTTGCTTCCATTATTTTCCTTCACCAGGTTGGAAGAAACGTGGTGCTACCTATTATGTGCTACCCACAGAACCATATAGAAAACCAGACATTATATATTAAGATGAGTTTCTAAACTTGCTTTAATAACATTTCTATATTGTTATCTAATACTAAGTGGATTGTGAAATTTCTTTTTGGAACTACTTTTGACAATCTTCTTGACATCCCAATTAGGATTATATTTCACTGGTAAACAGAGAAAAGTACTGTAAAAAATCATCTATTATCTATTTATTTATTATTCATCTAATATCTATCTATTTGTGATATGTTTTCAAATTTAAAGCCCTCTCTTCAAGTAAAAACATTCTTAATTTGTGGCTTGACATAAATACTGAATTATTTACTCATTCTAGTGTTCCTGTGTACACTCAACAAATTTAAATAAGTGAAGAAACTACATACAAGTATCAGTACTACTATTAAAGGAGTGCTGTCTTCAAAGAGAAAGAAAGTGCACACAATTTAAGCCACTTGGGGGTTAAATTCTTAAGCCTGGTAATCAAGTTTTCCAATTTAAAAATGAGGTAAATATCATATTGAGATGTTCTGAACTATAAAACAATCACATAATTGGTGGTGGGGGGGGGCAGGAAGTAATAGACATTAGAGACCCTGTCAAGCTGCAAAAGGAAATTACATAGCTAAATGAATCCTCATCAAATATTGAGTCAGAGTTTTCACCATAAACATTACTATTTCCTGCTAGATTATATTTTAAGCAATACTCAAGGAATTAGAGTTAAGAAGGTAACAGCCTCTTATATATTCACTGTCACTACTTTTCTTTATATAAGTATACCACAAATCAATTAAAATGGCAAGATTTCATTCTTTTTGATGGCTAAGTAATATTATTTTCTTCCTTTTAATTATACTTAAATGTCTGTTCTCAATATTAAAAATATCCATGTGAAATTTAAACTCTAATTAAGTAATTGTGTATATAAAAATTAATAAGAGAAATTATGTTTAAATCCTACCCCTGGGCAGCCCGGGTGGCTCAGTGGTTTATTGTTGCCTTCAGCTCAGTGCGTGATTCTGGAGACCCGGGATCGAGTCCCACGTCAGGCTCCCTGCATGGAGCCTGCTTCTCCCTCTGCCTGTGTCTCTGCCTCTCTCTCTCTCCTCTCTGTTTCTCATGAAGAAATAAATAAAATCTTTAAAAATAAATAAATAAATCCTACCACTAAGTCTGCTTTAAATGAATACAAGTTACTGGTGATAAAATATGAATGAATATACAAGATTACAATACATTGAGAATATGATAAATTTCTGTACAGCAAGGAAAAATTATACTGATCACACATATTTGCCCAAAATAATAATCAACAGAACACATTAGAGCTTGCTGCTTGTCATCATTTTTACAGATTATATGTTTGATTCAATAGATAATTTGCAGTTTGTGAAAATATAGATTTAAACTATAAATCAAAAGATATCATTCTTTGGTTTGGATAACTCTTTTTACCAATTCCACAAATATTTTCTACCCTATGCTTGTCATATTGATAACTCAAAATTTCTAAAAATGAACTCATTATTTTACTCTAACATGTGTTCCTCTGCTACATTTAAAAAATATTGATCCCTGCCTTTTACCATATGCCTAGTAGAACTGAGACATAAAGCACTTTCATAAAGAAACAAGTTGGAGGCCAGTATCAGTAAGCCAGTAAATTAAGTCTGGTCAGTTAGTAAAATACAAGGTCCAACATGGCTATGGAAAATTGGAAATAAGACTATTAGGGATCAGAAATCCAGGAATATAATAGTAAGCAATTATTCACACAATCAAGGGAGGAAAACAGTATACATGAATATTAGGAACCAGAAATGCTCATGGTACATTTTTACAGACTTAAATCTCATACAGTTTTTAAAAGGATCTTCTTCTGGGAAAAAGGGCAATATCCCTTCATTTAAATAATCACTGACTCCTGTCAATTCTGTCTTCATAAAGTCTTTTTAATCCATTCTCTTCCTTCCATTCCCACTGCTAGAGTCATATCTTATCTCCCCTTCATGGTTGTTTCAAATGTTTCTTATCAGGGTTCTGTTCTTTCAATGTTTCCCCATTCTAGAGTATCCTACATATTAGGACAAATTTAAGTTCCATGATTAATCCCCTTCGCACAAACTTGCAATGGCTTCCCACCAAATTACAGAATAAAGACCATATTCCTTATCTTGTAAGTATAGGTTTTCTTTTTTAAAATAAATAATTAATTAATTAGTCAAGTTTAACTTGAGCATCATTGACACAGTGTTACATTAGTTTAAGGTGAATAACTTACTTCTTTGACAAGTTTATATGCTGTTCTATGTTCACAAGTGTAACTACCATCTGTCCCATTACATCGCTATTACATTATAATTGACTCTATTCCTTATACTCTCCTTTTTATTCCCTTGACTTTTTCATTTCATAACTGAAGGCCTGTACCCCCCTCTCTCCTTCACCTATTTTGCCAATACCCTACCCCCCCTCCTCCCTGGCAACCATTAGTTTGTTCTCTGTGTTTAAAGTTCTGATTCTGCTTTTTGTTTATTCATTTTTAATATTCTCTTTATGAGTGGAATCACATGGTATGCCATTCTCAGACTAATTTATTTCATATAGCATAATACCCTCTAGTTTTATCAATGTTGTCTCAAGTGGCATGATCTCATCTTTTTCTATGGCTGTGTAACATTCCATAGTGTATATGTGTGTATATATACATATACACACACTGCACACACACATATATGTGTGTGTGCATATTTATAGATATAGATAGATAGATAGATAGATAATAGATAGAAACACATTTTCCTTACCCATTCATCTATTAATGAAAAGCTAGGTTTCTTCCATGTCTCAGCTATTGTAAATAATGCAATAAACAGAGGGGTACATATATCTTTTTGAGTTAGTGTCTTTTTTCCCCATGGATAAATGCCAAATGGTGTAATTATTAGAATATGATCTTTCTATTTTTAATTTTTTGAAGAAATGCCATACTGTTTTCCACAGTGGCTGCACCAGTTTGCATTCCCATAAACAGTACATGAATGTTCGTTTTTCTCCACATTTTCACCCACACTTACTGTTTTTTTTTCTTTCTTTAGCATAGCAATTCTGACAGGTGATATCACATTGTGTGGTTTTTTTTTAATTTTTGTTTTAATTCCAGTTAGTTAACATACAATGCTATGTTAGTTTCAGGTGCACAATTTACTTATTCAACAATTCCATACATCACCTGGAGCTCATCATGACAAGTGCACTCCTAATCCCCATCATCTATTTCACCCATCCCCCATCTCCCTTCCCTCTGGTAACCATCAGTTTCTTCTCTCTAATTAAGAGTCTGTTTCTTGATTTGTCTCTCTCTCTTCTCTTTTTCCCCTTTGCTTATTTGTTTCTTAAATTCCATATATGAGTGAAATGATACTGAATTTGTCTTTCCCTGACTGACTTATTTCGCTTAGCATTATACTCTCTAGCTCAATCCATGTCATTGCAAATGGCAAGATTTCATTCTTTTTTGATGGCTGAGTAATATTACATACATATGTAATATATATAATTATATATGTATATATATTCCTAATATGTGATATATGCATAATATTTATATACATATATATTCATATATATATATATATATATTCCTAATCCATTCATCAGGCCATGGACATTTGAGCTCTTTCTGTAATTTGGCTATTGTAGATAATGCTGTTATAAACATCAGGGTGCACATATCCCTTAAAATTAGTATTTTTGCATTCTTTGAGTAAATACCTAGTAGTGCAATTGCTGGATTGTAGAGTAGTTCTATTTTAACTTTTTGAGGAATCTCCATACTGTTTTCCAGAGTGGCTGCAGCAGTTTGCATTCCCACCAAGAGCATTCCTTTTTCTATACATCTGGCAACAGCTGTTATATTTTGTGCTCATTTTAGCCATTCTGACAAGTGTTCAGTGATACCTCACTGAAGTTTTGATTTCTATTTCCCTGATGGTAGTGATGATGAGTTGTATGACTTCTATTATATATTTTAGATATTAACCCCTTATCAGATATATCATCTGCAAAATCTTCTCCCATTTAGTAAGTTTTCTTTTTGTGTTCTTGAAGGTTTCCTTTGTTCTGCAAAAGCTTTGTATTTTTTTAATAAATTAATTTTTATTGGTGTTCAATTTACCAACATACAGAAAAACACCCAGTGCTCATCCCGTCAAGTGTCCCCCTCAGTGCCCGTCACCCATTCCCCCCACCCCTCCCCTTCCACCACCCCTAGTTCGTTTCCCAGAGTTAGGAGTCTTTATGTTCTGTCTCCCTTCCTGATATTTCCCACAGGTTTCTTCTCCCTTCCCTTATATTCCCTTTCACTATTATTTATATTCCCCAAATGAATGAGAACATACACTGTTTGTCCTTTGTATTTTGATGTAGTTCCAATAGCTCATTTTTGTTTTTGTTTCCCCTATCTTAGGAGACATTTCTAGAAATTTGTTCCTATGGCAGATGTCAAAGAAGTTACTGCCTGTGCTCTTTTAGGATTATTATGGTTTCAGGTCTCACATTTATGTCTTCAATTCACCTTGACTTTATTTTTGCATATGGTGTTAGAAAGTAGTCTAGGTTCATTCTTTTACGTATCACTATGCAGTTTTCCCAGCACCATTTATTGAAAAGGCTATCTTCCCCATTGTATATTCTTGCCTCTTTTGTCATAGATTAATTGACCATATAAATATGAGTTTATTTCTGGGGTATTTATTCTGTTCCATTGATCTATGTGTCTATTCTTGTGCCAGTATCATACTGCTTTGATTACTATGACTTTGTAGTTTTCTTGAAATCTGCAGTTGTGATAACTTCAGCTTCCTTCTTCTTTATTAGGATTGCTTTAGTCATTTGGAGTCTTCTGCAATTCCATACACATTTTTGTGTTATTTGTTCTAGTTTTATGAAAAATACTGTTGGTATTTTGATAGGGATTGCATTGAATCTGTATATTGCTTTGGATAATATGGATATTTTAATAATATTAATTCTTCTAATCCATGAGCATGAATATTTTTCCATTTGTTTATGTCATCTTCAATTTCTTTCATCAGTGTTTTATAGTTTTCAGAGTACAGGTCTTTCACCTAAATTTATTCTTAGGTATTTTATTTTTTTGGTGTAAGTGTAAACGGTGGTTTTGATTTTCCATTTCTATTTCTGCAACTTTGTTGTTAGTGTGTAGAAACACTATCAATTTCTGGGTATTAATTTTGTATCCTGCCACTTTACTGAATTTGTTTATTACTTCTAGCAGTTTTTTGGTGGAGCTAAGGGTTTTCTATTATACTATGTCATCTACAAATAGTTAACAGTTTAACTTCTTAACAAAATATTACCAAACCACATACAACAATACATTAAAAAGATCATTCAACATGATCAGGTAGGATTTATTCCCAGGTTGCAAGGATGGCTCAATATTCATGAGTCAATTAATGTCATATACCACATCAACAAGGCAAAGGATAAAAATCATATGATCATGTCAATAGATGCAGAAAAATCATTTGACAAGATTCAATATTGATTCATGGTAAAAACTCCCAAGAAAATTTAGTGAGAGGAAATAGACCTTAACATAATTTGTTTTCTTTCATTTGAGGCCAACTTTCCTTTTTTCCCCTCATCACCATACTCCACCTAAAGGAGACTACTCACTATTCCATAAATATGCCCAGAAGTGTGATACTGTTATCCCTTCTCCTGTCTTACTCTCAACTGCACCTGCTACAATTATCACTCCTCAACACTTGAGAGCAGGAACTCAGTGTTTGTTATCTTTATCTTCCTTAGGTGGCCTAGTCTTGTATGGCTGGAAGTTCAAGAAATGTTTGGAAACAGAGTTTCTTTTCTGTGTTATGTGTGACAGGTCAGAGTAAGGTGTTGTCTAACAATTATGAATCTCTTTTGAGTAAATTAGCCTTTAGTCCTATCCAACTACATGCCAAGTACAAAATTGTATGCAGAATAATAAAGTAGGAAAAAAAAGATCTGAGTAAAAGTTTAGAAAGCAATGAATACTCCCAAACTGAATTACAAAGAGATTTCTTTTTATTCTTAAAAGGAGTGGGATACATGTCAGTGTGACATTGAACATCTCCTTAGGAAAAGAAATAAAGATCCAGAAAGTATGTGGCTTACTGCTGAGAGGCTAAATTATTAAAGGTATAATATTACTTGTGACTTATTTTGTATATATGAACTTAATATGTAATGTTCTATATATCATTTTGTGAAATTTGTTAATTGTAACATGATTATTACTGATAATATTCTGTTTGATGATCAACATTAAAACTTAAAAAAACATAGATGATTTAAAGTTTAATTGTTTAGGGGCACCTAGTTGGCTCAGTTAGTTAAGCATCTGACTCTTGATTTTGGTTCAAGTCATGATCTCAGGGTTATGGGGTCGAGCCCCATGTCAGGCTCCACATTCAGCAGGGAGTCTGTTTGAGATTCTCTCTCCCTCTCCCTCTGCCCCTCCCCCCAACATATTCTCTCTATCTCTCAAATAGATAAATCTTTAAAAATAAACAACACCCAGTGTTCATCCAGTCAAGTGCCCCCCTCAGTGCCCATAACTGGGTGTTTATACTATATGCTGACAAAACGAGTTCCAATAAAAGAATATCCCCAAAAAACCAAATAAATAAAATTTTAAAATAAATAAAGCTTAATTTCTTAAAATTCATTACAAACTGGATAGATAATTCTTTTGTTTTCCAGGTTAATACAGACTTCTCTCAGAACCAGGGGTAAATCAGGTAGCAAGACTCACCATATTCCCTAAGTCCTAATTCTGAATGTCAGCCTATTTCTAATTTACATCTATGAACAAGCCAGGTCATCTTAAAAATAAAACAAAATAAAAGAAAAACAAAAACTTTGAAGGATCTAAATATGGCAATCCCTGGGAAATCCTTGAGAAGTAAATAGAAGCTATCATGACAGCATAGGAGGCCTGGAAACCAAAAGAATGAGCATGGGGTACAGATGGATTTCATAAGAGGATGATGTAAATAGTTGTCAGAGATAAGAGGAAAGCTTTTATAGATACTAAAACTCAGGCAGTACTCAATACATGTTTAATCATGTCAATACATGCAACAAATCTTCATAAAAATCAGCAAGGAAAAGGATTCCTAGAAAAAGTAATAAACTCTCACAGCACAGAGATATGCATGAAAGACAAAGATAAAACAGCATACACACAACAATGAAAGCTGAAAAATATTTTTAAAGTAAACTATACCTAATCTAAGAACAGATTTTGGGGAAACAAACACCTGACCAGAATAAATGGAAAATGTATGTTTATAACATGAGTGCATGAAAGGTTCACTAGTTTTGTGTATGTAAGAAACCAATAAGAAACTGACTGTGATGGATGTTCCCAAATAAGGATTCTCTTGTTCTGGCATAATTCCAAAATTCAGATTTGAAGAAGTTACAATGTTTCTTTGCAAATATGTTTACACAGAGTGCACATGCAGTAGGAACACATAATGATGCCAAATCATTTCCCTAGCTTGCAATCATTGAAAACTGTAGGTTAAGCTATCAAGGAGGAGCAGCATAGCTGGAAAAACCATCAGCTCTTTCTTCTTCTATTTTATTTTTAAAATTTTTAAAATTATTTTTTAAGTTTTTATTCCAATTCCAGTTAGTTAGCATACAGTGTAATATAAGACTCAGGTGTACAATTTAGTGATTCAGCACTTCCATACCTCACCTGGTGCTCATCATAAGTGTGCTCCTTAATCTCTGTCACCTATTTAACCTCTCCCCTTGTCTCCCCTCTAGTAACCCTCAGTCTGTTCTCTATAGTTAAGAGTCTATTTCTTGGTTTGCCTCTCTCTTTTTTTCCCCACTATGAACATTTCTTTTGTGTATTAAATTCCACACAGGAGTGAAGTCATATGGTATTTGTCTTTCTCTGACTTATTTTGCATTGCATATATGGTACTGTCTAACTCCATTCATGACATTGCAAATAGCAAGATTTCATTCCTTTCATTCTTTCATTATTCTCTGAGTAATATTCTATTGTATATATATACCACCTATTCCTTATCCATTCATCAATTGAGGGACATTTAGGTTCTTTTCATAATTTGGCTATTGTAAATAAGGCTGCTATAAACACTGGGGCGCATGTATCCTTTAGAATTAGTATTTTTGTATCCTTTGGGTAAATATCTAGTAGTGCAATTGGTGGATCATAGGGTAGTTCTATTTTTAAATTTTTGAGGAACTTCCACACTGTTCTCCAGAATGGCTGTCCCAGTTTGCATTCCCACCAATGGTGCAAGACTCTTCCTTTCTCTACATCCTGACAACACCTGTTGTTTCTTGTGTTGTTCATTTTAGCCATTCTGACAGATGGAAGGTGACAGCTCATTGTAGTTTTGATTTGTATATGTCTGCTGGTAAGTAATGATGAGCATCGTTTCATGTGTCTGTTGGCCATCAGTAAGTCTTCTCTGGAATAATGTCTATCCATGTTTTCTGCCCATTTTTAAACTAAAGTATTTGTTTTTTGGATGTTGGGTTTGGTAAGCTCTTGATATATTTTGAATACTGACCCTTTATCAGATATGTCATTTGCAAATATCTTCTCCAATTCCAGAAGGTGCCTTTTAAGTTTTATTGGTTGTTTCTCTCACTGTGAAGAAGCCTGTTATTTTGATGAAGTCTCAATAGTTTACTTTTGGTTTTGCTTCCCTTGCCTCTGCAGACAATATTTAGTAAGTACTTACTATGGACAGTGTCAAAGAGCTTACTGCCTCTGTTATCCTCTAGGATTTTAATGGATTCTTATCTCCCATTTAGGTCTGTGATCCATTTTGAATTTATTTTTGTGTATGACATAAGAAAGTGGTTCAGTCTCATTCTTTTGCATGTTGCAGTCCCGTTTTCCCAAAACCATTTGTGGAAAATACTGTCCTTTTCCCTTTGGATATTCTTTCTTGCGTTGTCAAAGACTAATTGACCACATAGTTGTGGATTCATTTCCAGGTTTTCTATTCTGTTCCTTTGATCCATGTGTCTATTTCTGTGATAGTACCATACTCTTTTGATCACTACAGCTTTGTAAACTACCTTGAAGTCCAGAACTGTGATGCCTCCAGTTTTGCTTTTCTTTTTCAAGTTTGCTTTGCTTATCCAGGTTCTTTTTGTGGTTCCACACAAATTGTAGGATTGTTTTTTCTGGCTCTGTGAAAAATGTTGTTGGTATTTTGATAGGGATTGCATTAAATGTATAGATTGCATTGGGTAGTATAGACATTTTAACAATGTCTATTGTTCCAGTCCATGAGCATGGAATGTTTTTCCATTTCTTTGTGCCATCTTCAATTTCTTTTGTAAGTGATCTATAATTTTTAGAGTACAGATCTTTTATGTCTCTCTTTTAAAAGTTTTTATTTACTTATTCATGAGAGACACAGAGAGAGAGAGGCAGAGACACAGGCAGAGGGAGAAGCAGGCACCATGCAGGGAGCCCGATGTGGGATTCGATCCCGGGTCTCCAGGATCATGCCCTGGGCTGAAGGCAGCGCTAAACCGCTGAGCCACCCAGGCTGCCCAGATCTTTTATCTCTTTGGTTAGGTTTATTCCTAGGTATGTTATTGGTTTTGGTGCAATTTTAAGTGGGATTGATTCCTTGATTTCTCTTTCTGCTGTGTCAGGATTGATGTATAGAAATGCAACAGATTTTCCTTTTTTTAAGGGTTTATTTGTTTGTTTTAGAGGAGAGAGGGGAGACAGGGGCAGAGGAAGAGGGTGAAGGAGAGAATCTCAAGCTGGCTCCTCACTGAGTATGGAGCCTGAGATGAGGCCCAGTATCATGACCCTGAGATCATGGCCTGAGACAAAACCAAGAGTCATACACTTAACCAATAAGCTATCCAGGCACCCCAAAATGCAACAGATTTCTGTATATTGATTTTGTATCCTGTGACTTTACTGAATTCATGTATAATTCTAGACATTTTTTTGGTGTAACCCTTCAGGTTTTCAGCATAGAGTATCATGTCATCTGAGAATAGTGAAAGTTTGACTTCTTCATTGCCCATTTGGGTGCCTTTTATTTCTTTTTGTTGTCTAATTGTGGAGGCTAGGACTTTCAGTATTATTTAAATCATAGTGATAAGAGTGGATATCCCTGGTGCACCTGGGTTGCCAGTCAGTTAAGCATCCAACTCTTGGCTTTGGCTCAGGTCATGATCTCATGGGTCATGAGATTAAGCCCTGAGTCGGGCTCCATGTTCAGCGCAGAGTCTGCTTAAAGATTCTGCCCTTCTGCCCCTCCCCCCACTTGTGCGCGCTCTCTCTCTCTCTCTCTCTCTCTCACATAAATACATCTTAAAAAAAGAGTGGATATCCCTGTCTTGTTCATGACCATATAGTAAAAATTCTCAGTTATTTCCCACTGAGGATAATGTTACCTGTAGCTTTTTAATATATGGCCTTTATTATGCTGAAGTATGCTACTTCTAACTCTACTTTGTTGAGGGTTTTTATCATGAATGGATGTTGTACTTTGTCAAATGCTTTTTCTGCACCTATTGAAAGCATTCTTCATGTTTTAGGAAATGGCAATTAAGCTGAGACATGAAGCATTGTAAAGAGCCAGCCATGAAAGAGCCTGGGACAGTACATTTCAGTTGAAAGGGCTTATGTACAGAGCCTCTATCTTACTTCCGGTTCTGAAGAAGTAAAGCCTGAGATGGATATTTGGATGAACATAGTATACTGAGCAACTATTCTTTAGGGAAAAGCCTTTAGGAGAGGGAGGAAGCAGAATAGAAAGGGAGCAAAAGCTGAGAGATGTACTCTCAGGTAAAGTCTAGCTTTGGCCTGATCCATAGGGAAAGGGCTCTGGCGTACAAACCATACTGTACAGTTCTTTGCTCCCTGACATTAGGGGCTAACCATTTGTACCTGTATAGCAGTGTATCATTCATTCATTGGCTTAGGGTTGCATTGCAGGGGTGAGAGTGATGTAATTTCCCAGGCAAGACAGTTTGTGTCAGCCAGGTTGATTTCCCAAAGAAAAAAGGCATCTGTGAGCTGACATTTACAGCAGTTGAGGAATGGATGCCCAGACAAGCACATCTACTATGGGATCTAAGGTAAAAGAGAATTCAGATACCTTTAGAAACTAAAATAATGCTATTAAGTGTTGTAGTTATTACTGCTGCACAACAAACTAGGCCAAATTTAGTAGCATAAAGCAACAACCATATTATTTTTCTCATGGATTCTATAAGTATGAGATTCAGACTCGGCACAGTAGAAATAATTTATCTGAGGCCTTAGCTGAAAAGAAGCAAATGAATTTGGAGTGATTCAATTGGCTGGGAGCTGGAAATATCTGGAGCTTTTTTACTTACATATCTGATGACAGGACTGAATAATCTGAAAGCTGCACTTAGCTGTAACTAGCAACCAAACCACCAACATCTAATATCTCCTTGTGGCTTGGGTTTTCTAAAAAGCAGGCAAATAACGTATGAGACAGAAAGTCCTGAAAAAGCCCCCACAGAGCAAACATCCCAAGTTTCATAGCCTCTTCTATTCCAGAGTCAAAGGCCACAGAGCATTACCTTATTTAATGAAGAAATTACAAGCACACCCAAATTCAAGGGGAATGGACATAGGTCCATCCTCCTCTGAGAAGAATGTCAAAGAATTGTTGTCCATTTTTTTAAAAAAATCATGACAGTGAGCAAGGGAGAGAGTGGTTGAAGATAAACTTAAAGAGGCAGGCAGAAAGCAGGTGATGGGAGAGTACTGGAAATTTAAAATTCCATTGTGTGATTGCTAAAATTGGATACACTGTGGAGATAGTAAGCATGCAGTTGGATGTATGTAACTAGAGCTCAAAAGAAAGGTCTAATCAGGAGATATAAGTGACTAGTTATATATAGATGATTAAAATGCAATTACCTGTTAAGAATATATCAATATTCTTAGAATCTCAAGATATATTAACTTAGTTTCTTTCTAGAAATGTGATATAAATTTATACCCTCATAAGAATAATAACAGAATGCTAGATGCAAATATCTTGATTTTACTTTGGTTCAGGGTAAACATTCATTGTCCTTAAAGTCAGCCATCTTGAGATTGTTGCTCAACAATCAGTCCCTTTTGTCAATTCTCAAACTGAGCTTTCTAGGTCAGTATACAAAGTACCAAATTCCTCTTCCAATATTGTTCACATAATACAGCAGTATATCTAATCATATCGAATTTCATGTGGTTTTTCATATCCTAGAGATTCCTAAACTTCATATATAAACTTTGGTATCATTGCATCTCAATAGAAAGGATTGAATAGGACAACAATTATTTAAGGAACCAGGGATGAAAGGGTATTGAAAAGCCATCATGAGCTACATCTAGTAGAAGGAGAATATGCCAATGGCAATACTAAATATTTAAAGACTTAAAAATGTAGTTGTGAGCTCAAAAGATCTTCTCGATTCAATATAAATGGATCTCCCAAGTGATCCTATAGATCCATAGTTCCCAAATGTAAGCGATTTTGGTCTCTTTGGTATATTGGCATTGTCTGGAGACATTGTTGTTTGCCATAAATGGGTTGGGGGAGGACTGTTAATGGCATTTAGTGGACAGAAGGCAGGAATACTGCTAAATGTTCTGTTGTGTACAGGACAGTCACCAACGACAATTAGCCAGTCCAAAATATCAATAGTTCTGAGGTCTAAAAATTCAGCTAAATATTAACTCCAGAGTCTAAACTTCTCTTTGTAGGAATTATGCTCAGTACCGCATGTGTCTCCTCTATCAAATTTCTATGACTGTTGATCTATGATGAGAAGGCAAACATAAAGGGAAATATGCAGTCATCAACTTCAAATTAGCAATGAAAGGTAACTAGAAAATCATAGAATTGATGAGGAAAGGCAAGTTTAGAAATGTGAAATTGAGACAGAGTCATTAGTGGCCAGAGATTAGAAGTGGTACTTCAAGAAAAGTATGATAGGAATATACAATAAAGAAAGCATCAGATCAGAGGAGACAAGAGGACAAGGATAATGAATCACTTTAATGGTGAATGAAATTAAAGAGGCTTCTGAAAGGGGAAGGACAGCACTGATATATTAAGTATTAGACATAAATTGGAACAAATAAAAGACAAGATTCCAGTTTGGTACTCTAGCATATCTTTGTATAAAACTACTCCTTTGTTTTAGTATATGAAAAAAATAAATTATTTGTTAATCTTATTTTAGATAATAAAGACAATTCTATTCAAAGACTTAACATTGGACAATAGTTTTGGAGACAGTTGTAATTCACAAATTAAATGAAGGGACCCAACAAAAAAAAAAAAAAAAAAAAAAAAAAAAAAAAAAAATAAATGAAGGGACCCTTGGGTTTGAATGCTGTTTTTCAAGTGTCTGAGTATATTTGCATTGATAAACACAAACACACACACACACACACACACACACACACACACACACTTGATATCTTTGTATTAACCAGGGCAATAGGAATAATACGAATGTCATTACTAGGGAAATAATTGTGAGATATGCATCAACATGACTGAAACACATTCTATATTATGGAAATGCTAAAGGATATTTTGTAATTTAAACTAGACATAATACTAGAAAGAGAAATGGCAAACTGGTGAATTATTATCAAAGCAATGTTTTTGCTGCACTAAAAATCCTGAGACTTGGTAACATGCAGGCAGGAAATAATCAAACTACTAACAAAAATGACCCAGAAAACTTGCTGGGTCACTATTTAGCTAACCACCATATTTTGAAAAATCAAAAGGTGGCTCAGGCAATGATAAACTTTATATTATTTTGATGAAAGTCATAGTAAACCTCAAATTTCATTAAATCTTCATAATGAACTTTCTTCTTTAAATAAATATAGACTCATTTTAGTTTAAGATATAGGTAGGAGTACTTTTTATTTTGTGCTCTTAGAAATCTGTGCTTTGTGGTTAACTATATATGTAGTCTCAGTAAGCATGGGTAATTTGTCTATCATCCAAGTTCTTTTAAATTAAAATAATCAAATGAGCTATATAGTATACAGATAGTTATAAAAAATGTTGAAATCATGGAAACCAAGGCCCCACCAAAACTACTTATATACTATCTAGTTAGACAGCAATGACTATAATCAAGTTCCACATTTTTACATGTTATTCACAAAATTATAATTCCAGCTCTGGATACTTATGCCTGAAGTCATATATATCTCTTATAGAGACTAAATTGCTCAACTTAACTGTCTTCCTATCACTTGAATTTGAATAATCTAAAATTTAGCCCTTAACAAAAAGAAGCTTAAGTCATCAGATACAGAGACAGAGACAGAGATTGTATTATAGACTCCATCACTATTCTGTTTATTCAGGATTAAAAATCAAAATTCTTTGGCTTCTTTTTATACGTGAACATGTTTTGTAAATTTGAAGTCCTATAAATGCAATTTACATACGTATAGTACACACTGACAAGGGCCTCATCAGTTTTCCTTTTTTTGTTCTGGGATTTTTAAAATTAATTTATTTTTTAATTGGAGTTCAATTTCCCAACAGATAGCATAACATCCAGGGCTCATCCAGACTAGTGCCCCCCTCAGTGGCCATCACCCAGTCACCCTAACTCCCCACGCACCTCCTTTTCAACTACCCCTTGTTTGTTTTCCAGAGCTAGATGTCTCTCATGTTTTGTCACCCTCACTGATTATTTTCACTCATTTCCTCTCCTTTCCTCTTTATTCCCTTTCACTAATTTTTATATTGCCCAAATGAATGAGACCATATAATGTTTGTCCTTTTCCAACTGACTTATTTCACTCACCATAATACCCTCCAATTCCAGCCACGTCGAAGCAAATGGTGGGTATTTGTCGTTTCTAATGGCTGAGGAATATTCCATTGTATACATAAACCACAGCTTCTTTATCCATTCATCTTTAGATGGACACCGAGGCTCCTTCCACAGTTTGGCTATTGTGGACATTGCTGCTATAAACATCAGGGTGCAGGTGTCCCAGTGTTTCACTGTATCTGTATATTTGGGGTAAATCCCCAGCAGTGCAATTGCTGAATGTAGGGAAAATCTATTTTTAACTCTTTGAGGAACCTCCACACAGTTTTCCAGAGTGGCTGCACCAGGTCACATTCCCACCAACAATGCAAGAGGGTTCCCCTTACTCCACATCCTCTCCAACATCTGCTGTTCCCTGCATTGTTAATTTTCACCATTCTCACTGGTGTGAGGTAGGATTTCATTATGGTTTTGATTTATATTTTCCTGATGGCCAGAGATGCGGAGTATTTTCTCATGTGCCTGTTGGCCATGGGTATGTCTTCCTCTGTGAAATTTCTGTTCATGTCTTTTGCCCATTTCATGATTGGATTGTTTGTTTCTTTGCTGTTGAGTTTAATGAGTTCTTTATAGATCTTGGATACCAGCCCTTTATCTGATAATGTAATTTGCAAATATCTTCTCCCATTCTGTAGGTTATCTTTTGGTTTTGTTGACTTTTTCTTTGGCTGGGCAGAAGCTTTTTATCTTGATTAAGTCCCAATAATTCATTTTTGCTTCTTTTCCCCTTGCCTTCATGGATGTATCTTGCAAGAAGTTGCTGTGGCCAAGGTCAAAAAGCGTGTTGCCTGTGTTCTCCTCTAGGATTCTGATGTATTCTTGTCTCACATTTTGATCTTTCATCCATTTTGAGTTTATTGTAGTGTATGGTATAAGAGAGTGGTCTAGTTTCATTCTTCTGCATGTGGATGTCCAATTTTCCCAGCACCATTTATTGAAGAGACTTTCTTCCAATGGATAGTCTTTCCTCCTTTATCGAATATTAGTTGACAATAGAGTTGAGGGGCCATTTCTGGGATCTCTATTCTGTTCCATTGAACTATGTGTCTGTTTTTGTGCCAGTACCACACTGTCTTGATGATCACAGCTTTGTAGTACAACCTGAAATCTGCCATTGTAATGCCCCAGCTATGGTTTTCTTTTTTAATATTCCCCTGGCTATTTTTCCATCTCTTTGTGTCTTCCTCAATTTCTTTCAGAAGTGTTCTGTTGTTTTTAGGGTATACATCCTTTACCTCTTTGGTTAGGTTTATTCCTAGGTATCTTATGCTTTTGGGTGCAATTGTAAATGGGATTGACCCCTTAATTTCTCTTTCTTCAGTATCATTGTTAGTGTATAGAATTGCCACTGATTTCTGGGCATTGATTTTGTAATCTGCCAGACTGCCGAATTGCTGTATGAGTTCTAGCAATCTTGGGGTGGAGTCTTGGGTTTTCTCTGTACAGTATCATGTCATCTGCGAAGAGGGAGAGTTCGACTTCTTCGTTGCCAATTTGAATGCCTTTTATTTCTTTTTGTTGCCTGGTTGCTGAAGGTAGGACTTCTAGTACTATGCTGAATACCAGTGATGAGGGTGGACATCCCTGTTGTGTTCCTGATCTTAGGAGAAAGGCTCTCACTTTTTCCCCATTGAGAATGATATTTTCTGTGGGCTTTTCGTAGATGGCTTTTAAGATGCTGAGGAATGTTCCCTCTATCCCTACACTCTGAAGAGTTTTGATCATGTTTGATGCTGTATTTTGTCAAATGCTTTCTCTGCATCTATTGAGAGGATCATATGGTTCTTGTTTTTTCTCTTGATATGATCTATCACGTTGATTACTTTATGAGTGTTGAACCAGCCTTGCCTCCTGGGGATAAATCCCACTTGGTCATGGTGAATAATCTTCTTAATATACTGATGGATCTTATTGGCTGTATCTTGTTGAGAACTTTTGCATCTGTGTTCATCAGGGATAGTGATCTATAGTACTGCTTTTTGGTGGGGTATTTGTCTGGTTTTGAAATTAAGGTGATGCACGCCTCATAAAACAAGTTTGGAACTGTTCCATCTCTTTCTATCTTTCGGAAGAGCTTTAGTAGAATAGGTGTTGTTTCTTCTTTAAACGTTTAATAGAACTCCCCTGGGAAGCCATCTGGCTCTGGACTTCTGTGACTTGGGAGGTTTTTGATGACTGCTTCAATTTCCTCCCTGGTAATTAGCCTCTTCAGGTTTTCTATTTCTTCCTGTTCCAGGTTTGGTAGTTTGTGGTTTTCCAGAAATGATTTCTAGAAATCATTTCTTCTAGATTGCCTAATTTATTGGCATATACCTGCTCATAATAAGTTTTTAAATTCATTTGTATTTCCTTGATATTAGTGGTGATCTCTCCTTTTTCATTAGTGATTTTATTAATTTGAGTCCTTTCTCTTTTGTTTTTAATAAGGCTGGCTGATGGTTGATCTATCTACTATTCTTTCAAAGAACCAACTCCTGGTTTTGCTGACTGTTCTACAGTTCTTCTGGTGTCTATTTCATTGAGTTCTGCTTGAATCTTATTAACTCTATTCTTCCATGTGTAGGATCTATTTGTTGTTCTTCTCCAGTTCCTTTAGTTGCAAGGGTAGCTTTCATATTTGAGTTCTTTCCAGTTTTTGGATGGATGCTTGTATTGTGATGTATTTCCCCCTCCAGACTGCTTTTGCTGTATCCCAAATATTCTGAATGGTTGTATCTTCTTCATTCTCATAGTTTCCATGAATCTTTTCATTCTTCTCTAATTTCCTGGTTGACCCTTTCATCTATTAGCAGTAAGGTCATTAACCTCCACATGTTTGAATTCCAAGTTTCTTCTTGTGGTTTAGTTCTAGTTTCAAAGCATTATGGTCTGAAAATAGGCAGGGGACAATCACAATCTTTTGGTTTTAGTTAAGACCTGATTTGTGATCCAGTATGTGGTCTATTCTGGAGAAAGTTCCATGTGCACTTGAGAAGAATGTGTATTCAGTTGCGTTTGGATGTAAAGTTCTATAAATATCGGTGAAATGCATCTGGTCCAGTGTATCATTTAAAGCTCTTGTTTCTTTCTTTTAAGCTCTTGTTTCTTTAGATATGTTGTGCATATAAGCTCTGTCAATTACAGAAAGTGCTGTATTCAAGTTTCCCAGTATAAATATATTATTATCTAAGTATGTCTGAACTTTGGTTATTAATTGATTGATATACTTGGCAGCTCCCACATTCGGGGCATAAATATTTATAATATTTGTTAGTTCCTCTTGTTGGATAGATCCTTGAAGTAAGATGTAATGTCCCTCTTCATCTCTTACTACACAGTCTTTGGGATACACTTTAATTTATCTGATAAGAAGATGGTTACCCCTGCTTTCTTTTCAGAACCATTTGAATGGTAAATTGTTCTGCAACCTTTTATTTTCAGGATGTAGGTGACCTTAGGTCTAAAATGAGTCTCTTGTAGACAGCAAATAGATGGGTCTTGCTTTTTTATCCAGTCTGAGACCCTGAGCCTTTTGATGGGATTATTAAGCCCATTCATGTTCAGAGTTACTATTGAAAGATATGAATTTAGTGTCATCATGATACCTACTCAGTCCCTGTTTTGTGGATTGTTTCCTTGGACTTCCTCCAAGGATTGGAGGATTGTTTCCTTCCCCTTCCAGAGTCCCCCTTAACATTTCTTGCAGAGCTGGTTTGGTGATCACATATTCTTTCAGTTTCTGCCTATCTTGGAAGCTCTTTATCTCTCCTTCTATTCTGAATGAGAGCCTTGCTGGATAGAGTATTCTTGGCTGCAGGTTCTTCTCATTTAGGACCCTGAATATATCCTGCCAGCCCTTTCTGGCCTGCCAGGTCTCTGTGGAGCGGGCTCTGTTAACTTAATATTTTTCCCCATATAAGTTAGGATCTCTTGTCTCTTGCTGCTTTAAGAATCTTATCTTTATCTTTGGAATTTGCAAGTTTCACTATTAAATATCAGGGTGTTGAACGGTTTTTATTGATTTTAGGGGGGGACCTCTCTATATCCTGGATCTGAATGCCTATTTCCCTCCCCAAATTAGGGAAGTTCTCAGCTATGATTTGTTCAAATATGCTTTCTGGCCCTCTGTTCCTCTTGGCACCCTCTGGAACCCCAGTTCTACGTAGATTTTTCCTTCTGAGGCTGTCATTTATTTCCCTTAACCTTTCCTCATGATCTTTTAATTTTTTTCTCTTTTTTCCTCAGCTTCCTTCCTTGCCATCAACTTGTCTTCTATGTCACTCATTTGTTCTTCTACCTCATTAACCCTCATCGTTAGGACCTCCAGTTTGGATTGCATCTCATGTAATTGATTTTTAATTTCAGCCTGATTAGATCTAAGTTCTGCAGTCATGAAGTCTCTTGATTCCTGTGTGTTTTTTTCCAGAGTCTCCAGTAGCTTTATAATTGTGCTTCTGAATTGGCTTTCTGACATCAAATTGTAATCCAAATTCTGTAACTCTGTGGGAGAGAGGACTGTTTCTGATTCTTTCTTTTGAGGTGAGTTTTTCCTTCTAGTCATTTTGCTCAGTGCAGAATGGCTAAAAACAAGTTGTACTGGAAAAAGGAAGGAAAAAGGGGGGAAAAGGGGAAAACAAACAAACAAACAAACAAAAACAAGAAGGGGTATCCTCTGATTCTATATACTGTAAGTCCCTCAACTTCCCCTGGAGCTTTCCAGCACTGCTTGGTCTAGAACTTGCTCTTCCCCTGTCCTTCCAGCTGGTCTTCTGGGTGAGGGGCCTGCTGTGCTGATTCTTAGGTGTGTGCACATGGGGAGCTGCCCCGCCCCCTGCCAGGTGCAGGGCTCAGTGGGAGCTGTTTATCCTGTGAGGCCCCTGCTCCCTGGTGGCCCCGCTTAGTCCCAGGCACAAGGTGACACCAGGAGGAACAACAACCTAGGTGGCGTCCAGCTCTCCAGCCCTGGAGTCAGCTCCCGCAGTAACTATCGCAGCTCCCAGTCTGCAGGGGCCTGGATGCTCCCGGAGGGGGACGCTGATCTGCACACCTCAGGGCGGCCCGGCGCCAGGAGCCTCCTTGCTGTCTTGTGCCTCCCGGCCTCTGCCTGTCCCAAAGGGAGCCCCGGATCCTGGGCTGTGTCCCCTAGCACCTTGGACTCCTGGGTCTGCGCCGCTAGAATCGCGCTCTCGGGCAGCGTAGTCCCCTCCGCGCAGAGCCTCACCTGAGCCACCGCCTGAGCTACTCCCAGGGGTGCTGAAGCCCTTTAGGGAGCTCGGCCCACGTGTATGGCACTCTCCCCCAAGCCCACCTCCTCTGTTAGTGCCCCTTGTAGCCTGAGGGCATCACTGCCCCTCCTGCGGTTCTGCTGGAGTTCCCTGCAAGCACCTTTCCGTTGGGGAAGATTGGTAAAGTTCTTGCTTTTCTGGGCTGGGCTTTCCTGTCCTGGAGGCTCCTGGGCCCTCCTTGGTCCAGCTCCTCGTGGGAACCCCTCTCCCACTGGATGCTTTATTTATTTATTTTTTTTCTGTCTTCCTACCTTGATAGAAGCATGAACTCTTCTCTCTGTAGCATTCCAGCTGTTCTCTCTTTAAATCTCATGCCGAATTCACAGGTTTTCAGGATGATTTGAAAATTATCTAGGTAAGTTGGTGGGAACAGTGACTTGGGGACCCTACACTTCCACCATCTTCCAGTTTTCCTTTTAATATCTCCTGAATTTACTGTTCCATTTTCTCTGCCTCTACCTAATTAAGGTACATAACATATCAGCTAAATTAATACAACCTCCCAATTGGTTTTCCTGACTCCAGGCTCCTCCAAGACACTTCATCTTATACAATGATTAAAAAATAATCTTCCTGAAACACCTAAAAACAGCTGAAAATCCTTCACCTGATGTTCAGAAGCCCTCCTTATCTTGGCCTTATCCTCGCTTTCCAGGCTTACTCCCATTATAATCTTTCAAGATGCTTGGTGCCTGAAGGATCCCCAAAAGATACCACTGCTCATTTTCACTTTCCTCCTGAAATGACCCTTTTCCACTCTACATAAACAAATCTTACTCATCATTGAAACTCTTGCCAAAGTCTATTTCCTCTTTATGCCAACTCAAATAACAACACATTACCAGTCAGAGGTCAGTTAATATTCACTTGGAGAAGCAATTTAGTCAACTTGACTGATTGAATTTTTGAAGTTGGCTTGAAAATTCACAAGAAATATGTAACTGAAATGCTGGTGCTAGAATAGATATTATAAATGGATAAAGTTAACCAATAAGTACTCCAGAACACGATAAGTTCTGTACATATATATTTCATAAAAAAGACCAGAGAAATGATATATTCCAATGCAGATTACACATAGAATTCAAAACTGATCAGTGGAAATGTTAAACTTTCCATCAATAACATTGAAAATTTCTAGGAGCTTGGGAAGATGGTAGAGTAGAAGGACCCTGAGCTCACTCCATTCCATGTTTACAACTAGATAGCATTCACATCCAAGTCAGTAACCCAGAAATCGATCCAAAGACTGGCAGAACAAATTCCACAACTAAATATAGAGAAGAAGCTGCATCTGGAAGGTTAGGAAGGTCAGAAAGGCAGAGGGAGGCTCCCCCAGGAGGGAGGGAGCTGTGTGCATGGAGAGGGCAGAGAAACAGGCCCTCACACCAGGAAGCACACATATGGAAGACTAATCCCTATAAAGTTTGGCTTTAAAACTAGATGTGCTGAATTCCATGAGTTTTTAAAACCAGTGGGACTTGGGGCCTGGAGTTTCTAAAGTCAGCTGACTCAGCACTGGGCAAACCTGTGGGTGAGTGAAAGCTAGGTCACTGCTCTTAAAGAGACAGCAATCTGTGCAGAGAGACAAGATAAAAAAAAGGCAGTTTGTACAATGCTTGGGCAAACAGGTGACAGATTTCTTCATACTGATTTCAGAGCATGTTGAGGGACGACTTAGGAAACAAGGGAGTGAGCAGGCCCCATTTTCCTCCCCCATCTCCCAGCAGAAACACAGAGCTACCTGCCAGAGGCAGGACTGCACAGACACCTGTTGCTTTGGGCAAGGGCTCAGGGAAAATCTTCTTAAAATTGTGCATGTGCCCCATTCAGCCACTGGGTGCACAGCTGCTTCAGCAATAGCTCCTACCTATTGCCCTGGGCCACCTTTGTATGCCGAACCCAGCACAGTCCAGCCTCACCAAAATATCATTATGCATGGTGTCAAGCCTCATGCCTTCAGTTGCTGCAGCATTTCAGGGGATCCAACATAAGACTAGTGTCCCAAAGCAAATTTTACTAACCTTGCCAACCTGCTCCCAGTTCCCCAGTGGTCACACGACCCACAAAGCTAGCCTGACTGGGTCCCACTAACACCACAAAGGGCAAGCATATCCCTCCAACAGGCAGAGAGTCACTGCAGATAACTGTACTGAAAAGAAAAGTGACTCAGACACAACAGCAGAGCATAAACAGCATACACAGGGAACTCTCCTGAAGTGCCAGGTTCTGATAAGCAGGGGACGTTGTATTGCAGGGCATTCCAGGACCTCTTCTTCATAAAGTAACTACTCTCCTGACCAAAAGACACAGCTGACTTTCTTAACACAGAGAGACATACAAAATGAGGAGACAGAAAAATTTACTTCAGATGAAAGTAGAATACAAGACGTTTCCAGACATCTAAGCAAAAATAAAATAAAATAAAATAAAATAACATGCCTGATAGAGAATCTAAAACAATGATCATAAGAATACTCACTGGGCTTGAGGAAAGCGGGGAAGACAAGAGTGAGACTCTTAACACAGAGATAAGGAACAACATATAGATAAAGGGCTCAATAAACAAAATGAGAAACAAAACATACTTCATGGAATAAATAGCAGTATGAAAGAAGGAGAGGAACCAATTAGTATCCCAGAACACAGAGTAATGGAGAGTAATGAAGCCTAACAAAGGAGAGAAAAAAAGAATGATTCAAACTGAGAAAAGACCTAGGGATATCACTCACTCCATCAAAAAGGTATTAACATTTGTATTATAGGAGTCCCAGAAGAAGAAGAGAAAAGGTGACAGAAAACTTATTTAAGGAAATAATAGCTGAAAACTTCCCTAATCTGGGGAATGAAACATACATCCAGATTCAGGAGGCACAGAGAACTCCCATCAAAATAAAAAAGAAAAAGCAGACCAACACCAAGACATATTGCACTTAACCTTGCAAAAATATAGTGATAAAAAAATCTTAAAAGAAGCAAGACAAAAGAAGAAAGTAACACACAAGGGAAAACACATAAGACTAGCAAAAAAACAAAGGTTTTTCAACACAAACTTGGCAAACCAGAAGGGAGTGTCATGATATATTCAAAGTGCTTAGTGGGAAAAATCTGCAGCCAGGAATCCTGTATCCAGTGAGGCTATCATTCAGAATAGAAGGAGAGATAGAGTTTCCCAGCCAAAACCAACAAAAAAACCAACTAACTAAAGAAGTTCATAATAACTAAACCAGCTCTGCAAGAAATTTTAAAGGGGACTCTGAGTGGAAAGGAGAGACCAAAAGTAACAGTATAAGGATAGTAAACAGAAAAGCAGTAATAACGAATATTTCTGTAAAAACATCAGTCATGGAACTCCCAAAAAGGTATATAAGATATAATAAAATATACCTAAAATGTGGGGAGAAGATGAGAAAAGGATGGGTTCAAACTTAAATGACCATTAACTTAATATAGACTGCTATATGCAGAAAAGGCTGTATATAAACTTAATGGTAACCATATTTCAGAAACCACGAATAAACATGCAAAGAATAAAGAGAAATAAATCCAAATATATCACTAAAGAAAATCAGCAAAACATGAAAGAAAGACAAGAAAAGATCAGAGAAAATCTTTAGAAACAACCACAAAACAAGTAATAAAATGGCAATAAACACATATCCAACAATAATTACTTTGAATGTAATGGACTAAATGCACTAACCAACAGACATAGGGTAACAGAATGGATAAAAAATAAGACTCATCTATATGCTGCCTACAAGAGACTCATTTTAGACCTAAACACACCTGCAGGTTGAAAGTGATGTGATGGAGAAACATATATCATGACAATGGATTTAAAGAGAAAGCCAGGGTGCCTGGAAGGCTCAGTAGGTTGAGCATCTACCTTCAGCTCAGGTCATGGTCCTGGGATCTGAGATTGAGCCCTGCATTGGGTTCCTTGCTTAGCAGGGACTCTGCTTTTCCCTCTCCCTGGGCTTCTATCCCCTATTCATGCTCTCTCTCTATCTCTCTCTCTCTCCTCCTCCTCCTCCTCAAGTAAATAAATAGATTAGATAGATTAGATAGATAGATAGATAGATAGATAGATAGATAGATAAGAAAAGAAGAAAAAAGAAGTCGAAGAAGAAGAAGAAGAAGAAGAAGAAGAAGAAGAAGAAGAAGAAGAAGAAGAGGAGGAGGAGGAGGAGGAGGAGGAGGAGGAGGAGGAGGAGGAGGAGGAGAAAGCCAGAGTATCAATAATTATTTTGGACAAACTAGACTTTATTTTTTAAAGATTTTTATTCATTTATTCATGATAGACACACACACACACACAGAGAGAGAGAGAGAGAGAGAGAGAGAGAGAGGCAGAGACACAGGCAGAGGGAGAAGCAGGCTCCATGCCAGGAGCCCGACACGGGACTCGATCCCGGGACTCTAGGATCACGCCCTGGGCAGAAGGCAAGGCGCTGAACCGCTGAGCCTCCCAGGGATCCCCACAAACTAGACTTTAAACCAAACACTGTAACAAGAGACAAAGAAAGACACTATAGGGCAGCCCGGGTGGCTCGGCGGTTTAGCGCCGCTTTCCGCCCGGGGCGTGATCCTGGAGACTCAGGATCGAGTCCCACGTCGGGCTCCCTGCATGGAGCCTGCTTCACCTTCGGCCTGTGTCTCTGCCTCTCTCTCTCTCTCTGTCTCTCATGAATAATAAATAAAAAAAATATTTTTTAAAAACGACACTATAATCATAATAAAGTGGACAATCCAACAAAAAGATATAACCATTATAAATATTTATGTAACCAATATAGGAGCACCTAAATACATAAAACAGTTAATAACAAACATAGAGGAACTAACTGAAAATGATACAATAATAATAGGGGACCTTAACACCCCACTTGCATCAATGGAGAGATCTTCTAAACAGAAATCAACAGGGAAAGGATGGCTTTAAATGACACACCAGACCAAATGGATTTAACAAATACATCCAGAGCATTCCATCCCATAAGAGCAGAATACACATTATTTTCAAGTGCATGGCTATCATCAAGAAGACAGATAACAAATGTTTTGAGGCTGTAGAGCAAAAAGAACCCTTGAATACTATTAATGGAATTGTAAGTTGGTATAGCCACTCTGAAAAACAATATGGAGGTTCCTCCAAAAATTAAAAATAGAACTACCATATGAGCCAGCAATCCCACTTCTGAGTATATATCCAAAGGAAGTGAAAACAAGATAGCGAAGAGGTATCTGCACTCATGTGTTTACTGCAGCATGGTTCACAATAGCCAAGATACTGAAACAAACTAAATGTCCATCAATGGATGAATAGATAAAGATGTGAGATATATATGTACAATGGAATATTATTTAGCCATGAGAAAGAAAGAAATCCTGCCATTTACAAAAACATAGATGGACCTCGAAGACATTAAGGAAATAAGCCAGAGAAGGAAAGAAAAATATTGCATGATATCACTTATACATGGAATCTTAAAAAGCTAACCTTCTAGAAATAGAGTTGAATGTTGGTTACTGGGGCCTGGTGTTGGGGGAGATGGAGAAGAGTATAAAATTCCTTTTAGAAGATTAATACATTCTGAGAATCTAAAGCAGAGCACTGTGATTATACTTAACAATACTGCATTATACACTTAGAAGTTGCTGAGAAAATATATATTAAATGTTCTCACCACAATAAAGAAATGATAATTATATGGAGTGATAGAGGTGTTGATTTGACCTATTGTGGTAATCATTCCATGAATATAAGTGTATCAGTAAATAAATGGAGGTTTAATGGACCTAAAGGAGTTCTGAAGGAGTCTAAGACAAAAACATCTCAAATCTCCTGACTATTTTGTCTTCCTAAAAGAAACAGCCTCACCTCTGAAAGGAATCTGCCTACAAAAGGACCCAGTTCACCTATTATGCTGTTGATGGAATATAAACTAGTACTGCTACTCTGGAAAACAGTCTGGAGTTTCCTCAAAAAGTTAAAAATAGATCTACACTATTACCCAGTAATTTCACTACTAGGTGTTTATACAAAGGATACAAATAGAGTGATTCTAGAGGGATTATGCACCCCAATGTTTATAGCAGCAATGTCCACAATAGTCAATCTATTGAAAGAGCCAAGATGTCCATCAACAGATGAATGGATAAAGAATATGTGGTATAGATACACAATGGAATATTACTCAGCCATCAAAAATAATGAAATCTTGCCATTTGCAACAATGTAGATGGAACTATAGGGTATTATGCTAAGTGAAATACGTCAGAGAAAGACAAATACCATATGATTTCACTCATATGTGGAATTTAAGAAACAAAGCTGATGAACATAGGAGAAAGGAAGGAAAAATAAAATAGGATGAAAATAGGGAGGTAAATCATAAGACATGCTGAACTCTAGGAAACAAACTGATGGTTGCTAGAAGTGGTGGGTGGAGGAATGGGGTACCTGGGTGCTGGACATTACAGAGGGCACTTGATGTAATGAGCACTGGCTGTTATATGCAACTGATGAATCACTAAATTCTACCTCTGAAACTAATAATACAGTATATGTTAAGTACATTGAATTTAAATAAAGAATTTTAAAAACAAAAACAGAAAGAAGGACCCAGTTCAAATAAGCTTTAATTTCTGGTTAAAGTAGAAATTAAAGGGGCGCCTGGGTGGCACAGTTGGCTAAGCATCTAACTCTTAGTTTTGGCTCAGGTAATCATCTTGGGGGTGTGGGATTGAGCCCTGCATTGGACTCCACATCCAGCAGGGAGTCTACTTAGACTCTCTCCCTCTCCCTTTCTCCCTTCCCCCACTAAAATAAATAAGTCTTAAAAAAAAAAAAAAAGCAGAGACTGAAGAATTGGAAAGCACGGGAATTAGAAGTTATCCCAAGATGTCAGCAAAGTATACATCTATAAGAATGAGTCAATTACAGCTAAGGCTGTTAAGACTTCTAGGAAACATAGGGTGGGAAAATAGAGCCTTACCTGAAACAAGTTAGCCTCAAAAGTTGGAAAAGTAGCAAACAGACAATTATGTTAAGTCCCTGACTATAGTCATGAAGAAGAGAGACAGGGGCACCTGAGTGGCTCAGTGTTTGACCATCTGCCTTTGGCTCAGGTCACGATCCTGGAGTCCCAGAATTGAGTTGCATAACAATAATAGATTTTAATGAAAAATTGTGACTATCTACAGTGATGGATGTTAAAAAGACTTAGGGTAATGATAATTTTATAATATATGCATATATATTTTTAATTTTTAAATTTGAGTATATTTGACACAATGTTACATTAGTGTCAAGTGCACAACACTGTGATTCATCATCTTTATACATGCTATAAATGCTTTGCTATGCTCACAAGTGTAGCTACCATCTGCCACCATACATGCTATTGCATGTATTATTGACTATATTCCTTATGCTGTACATAATATCCCCATGATTTATTCATTCCATAACTGGAAGCCTGTATCTCCCACTCCCAAATATATGCTTATATTGAACCATTGTGTTGTACACCTGAAACTAATTTGGTATGAGATGTCAATTATATCTTAATAAAAAAATTAATAAGAAAAATAATATTTTAATGCATTTAGACTAGAAAAAATCAAGTGAACAAAAATAAAGATATAAAAGATATCAATATCTTTATAATAATGTACATATTATAGCCATATATTACATTTCTTACTTGATGAAAGAAAATACATTTTGCTTAAGGTCCCATGGAATATCTATAAAAATAAACCATATGCTAGGTCACAAATGAAACTGGAAAAAAATCCAAAATTGGAATTAATACAAAAAATATTTGTACAAAATATATAACTAGGAAATAATAACAAAATCAGATGAAAAGAGGTCTTTTCACCAAGGAATTATAAAACTTCGTAGTAGGTTACTCATGAGTCATAGGAAAAAATAAACCAAAATTGCAGAATATCAAGCAAACGGTAATAATGAGAATACTAATTATCAGGATCAATGAAATCCACCTAAATCTCTTCTCAGAAGAAAGTGCATAACCTTAGTAATTTATATGAATGAATATTTTGGAATTCAAAAATTGATACCCTGACTCAAAAATTTAGATAAAAAATAATGATAAGGAAATGAAAAAGGTACTCAGTAAAATAAGAATTAGGAATTGAGGGCAGCCTGGGTGGCTCAACGGTTTAGCGCCGCCTTCAGCCCAGGGCATGATCCTGGAGACCCCAGATGGAGTCCCACGTCGGGCTCCCTGCATGGAGCCTGCTTCTCCCTCAGCCTGTGTCTCTGCCTCTCTCTCTCTCTCTCTCTCTCTCTCTCTCTGTCGCTCATGAATAAATAAATAAAATATTTTTTAAAAAGAAATTGAGCTATAAAAGAAAAAATGGCAGGATTATTTTTGGGCTTTGTTACTAATTCCGAATTTTGTGATTTGTGATTACATAATACAAAAAAATAAATCCAATTTCAGACATTACAGGAAGGTACTCCTAGACCTAATTCCAGTCATATTCTTTAGAGAAACTACTTTTGATTATTTCTTTTTTAGATATTTGAGTAGTGCTTGTAATATTCTAAAATGTATTCTTCTTTATTTATCACCTTTGAGAAGTTTTTGTTGACTGGTTCATTGAGAGATGAAGATTGAGCTTACTTAAAGTCCCTTTCAATTGTCTCCTCCCAATTTTAAAATATTAAATGGACGTTAAAATTTTTAGAAGTTTTAAATTTACAGGAAATTTGAGAAAACAGTACAAAGTTCCCAAATAGATCACATCTAATTTCCCCCACTTTTAACATGTTATATTGATATGGTACATTTGTTACAGTTAATGAATCAATATTGATATTTTTCAAACCAAAGTCTATACTTCACTCAGATTTCCTTATTTTTTACTTAACGCCTTTTTCAGTTTGGGCTTCTATAAAAAATGCCATAGACTGGGTAGTTTTTTAAATAACAAACATCCATTTCTCATAGATCTGAGAGCTGGGAAGTTGAAGATCAAGGTGTTGACTGATTCAGTTACTGGTGAGAGCCCTCTTCCTGGTTTGTAGAGAGACACATTCTTGCTCTATCTTCATATAGTGGAGAGAAAGAGACCAAGATTCCTCTTATGTTGCTCTTTACAGGGCAGTAATCTTATCCTGAGGGTTCAACCCTCATGACTTAATCATCTCCCAAAAGTCCCTGTAAACTATCTTTTAGATAAGTGGTATCTCATTGTGTATTTGATTTGCATTGCCCTAATGACTAATGATATTCAGCATCTCTTCATGTGCTAATTGGACATTTGTATACCTTCTCTGTAGAAATGTCTATTCAAGTTTTTAGTTGACTTTTTAAAGTGGGTTGTTTTTTTATTATTGGGTTGTAACAGTTCTTTAAATATTATAGATATAAGTTCATTATCAGAAAATGATTTGCAGATATTTTTTCCCAAGTGAGTTGTCTTTTCACTTTATTTTTTTTTAAGATTTTATTTGTCAGAGAGAGAGAGAGAGAGAGAGAGCACAAGCAGGGGGAGTGGCAGGCAGAGGGAGAAGCAGGCTCCCCACTGAGCAAGAAGCTCAATGTGGGACTCTATCCCAGAACCCTGGGATCATGACCTGAGCTGAAGGTAGATGCTTAACCAACTGAGCCACCCAGAATGTCCTGTCTTTTCACTTTACTGGTGGTATCTTTTGAACCAGAGAAGTCTTTAAGCTTCATGAAATCCAATGTATCCATTTCTTTCTTTTATCCATTTCTTTGTGGTTTTGGTGTCATAACTGAGAGAGCTCTACCTAACCTAGGATCAAGATTTATTTCTCTAATTTCTTCTAAGATTTATACAGCTTCTACTCCTACATATAGACCTATAACCCATTTTGAATTAACTTTTGTGTACATAGGATGTCTTCCTATTTATTTGGGTCTTTTTTATATCTTTCAAAATTTTTTGTAGTTTTTAGAAGACAAATTCTACACTTTCTTTATTAAATTTATTCCTAAGTATTTTATTCTTTCTAATGCTCCTTTAAATGGAATTATTCTCTTAATTTTGCTTTTCACTGTTCATTCTTAGTGTTTAGAAATATATTAGCTTTTTATATATTGCTCTTATATTCTTCAACCCTACTGAACTAGTGTATCAGTTCCAAAAGTTTTTGAGTGGATTCCTTAGATTTTTGTATGTACAAGATCATAGTTTCACTTATTCTTTTCTAATCTAGATGCCTTTTTACTTACCTAATTTTCCTGCAATGTTAATACAAGCAGCAAGGGTAGACTGCATCCTTGTTTTATTGTAGATTTTAGGAGGAAAGTATTCAGTATCTCACCACTGTATGTTCTAACTAGCCACCACAAACTTCATGGCTTAAAACAATAGAAATTTATTGCCTTACAGTTCTGGAGGTCACAAGTCTTAAATGTTTCTTACCGCGCTTAAATCAGGATGCTGCAGAGCTGCATTCCTTTCAGGAAGCTCTAGGTGAAAATCAATGTTCTTTCCTTTTTCAGATCCCAGAATCTCCTATTATTGCTTGGCCCATGCCCTCTTCCATTTTAAAAGCCAGCAATGGCCAGTCAAGTGTTTCTCATCTGACAAACTTATGCCTCCCTCCTCCACATTTAAAGATAAAAAAAGATAAGCCAGGTATTTCCCTATTTTGAAATCAGCTGTTTAGCAACCTTAATTCTATCTGCAAATTTAATTACTTTTTGCCATGTAATGTAATTAGGATGCAGGCATCTTTAGGAGGCCATTATTCTGCCTACCACAGTGTGTTTTCTGGCCCTTAAAGATCCATGTCTGTCCTACATGCAGAATATATTTGCCTTATCCCAACATGCTCCCAAATATCAACATATTGCAGCATTGATGAAAAGTCCAGAATCTCATCTAAATCTTGTCACCTCAAAAGCCTCAAATCTAATAATTTAACCTATTTAAATCAGGTATGGGTAAGGCTCTGGATATAATCCATCCTGAGGCACAATTCTCCATATGTAATCCTGTGAACTTAAAAATCAAGTTATCTGCTCACAAAATACCCTTTTGGGGAAGTATAGAATAATAACTATAGACACACACATTTAAAAAGGGTGAAAATGAAAAGTATTAAAGGAGTCACCAGTTTCAGCGCATTGAAAATCTAGCAGGGCAAATTCCATTTGGTTTCAAGGCCTGGGAATAATCGTCTTTGATTTTTGGCTCTGCAATCTGACCTTATGGCTCCTCTCTCTGAGTCATTCTTCCTTTTTCATAAAGGGTGACTTGTGTTTGCAGCTGGGTAGTTTTTATCAGTCTGTTTACCATCTGTAGAATTTTGTGAGTACAATGACCATCTTTTATTTTGGCTCTGTCACACTTTTAATCCTAGCTGGCAGTGTTTCTGCTAGTATAAAATTCTCAAGAACCTTATGGGTTACCCACATATGTCACAAGAATTCATTCCTTTTGACAAGAGACTCCTCCATAGATTTTTCTTCAATATTTCCATCTCTATTTTTGGCTACTACTAAGATGGCTAAGGGACTGTATGTGTCACAAATTTAATATCTTCAAACACAACTCAATGCTCTGTCATTTTGGTCTTTCAAAGGTATTAGCAGAAACTCTCCAGCCACATGCAGTTTTTTTCACTAGAGCTCTCTTTTGTAACAGTGACTCTAAATTTTAGCATCTTTTGCAATCAGGACAAGCTAAGAATTTCCCAAATCATAAAGTTTTGGTTCCTTTTTGTCTAATAGCTCTTCTCTCAATTTATCTTTATCCTCTTCCATTTTACTAGTAGCAGCAAGGAGATAATAGTACCTTCAAAACATTGCTAGAAGGGCGCCTGGGTGCTTCATCTGGTTAAGCATCTGCCTTCGGCTCAGGTCATGATCCTAGGGTCCTGGGATTGAGTCCTGCATTGGGCTCCCTGCTCAGTGGGGATGCTGCTTCTCCCTTTACCCCCCCCCCCGCCCCCCATATGCATGCTCTCTCTGACAAATAAATCAATACAATATTTTTTAAAAAAATATTTTTAAAAACTTTGCTAGGAAATCTCAGCTTAGTAGCCAACGTCAGCACTTAAACTTCTGCTTTCCTCATAACTAAAGGGCACAATTCTGCTAAATTTTCCATCAGTATATAATAAAGATTCTCTTTCCTCTTTTATCCAACATGTTCTTCATTCTCCTCTATGACTTCAACAGTAGAACTTTTAGGAGGAGGGGCAAGATGGCTGAAGAGTAGGGTCCCCAAGTCACCTGTCCCCACCAAATTACCTAGAAAACCTTCCAATCATCCTGAAAATCTACGAATTCGGCCTGAGATTTAAAGAGAGACCAGCTGGAACGCTACAGAGAGAAGAGTTCGCGCTTCTATCAAGGTAGGAAGACGGGGGAAAAGAAATAAAGAAACAAAAGGCCTCCAAGGGGGAGGGGCCCTGAGGAGCCGGGCTGAGGCCAGGGCGAGTGTCCCCAGGACAGGAGAGCCCCGTCCCGGAGAAGCAGGAGCTGCACCGACCTTCCCCGCGGAAAGGCCTCCCGGGGAATTGGAGCAGGATCCCCAGAAAGGCGGGGATGCCCTGGGGCTCCCTGGGACACTAACAGGCACCTGCGCCCCGGGGAGAGCGCGCCACACCCCGCGGACGAGCTCCCTAAAGGGGGGCAGCGCCCCGCGGGGCCCCGAGAACAGCTCCACTATAAAATCAGACTTCCAGGATTGACCAGATGTTTCTTTGGCAGGATTCACTGCTGATTAACGCTGGAAAGGGGGTATATCTTTGGGGAGGTTATGGGGCATATTATAGAATTAATGTCATAAAGGAAAGCATAATATAGAAATCTCTTAAGTGGATAGTTTCTGTATGAGTCAAATTGAGTACCCCAGAGAAAGGAAATTAAGATTTCACTAAAGTAGGGCACCCCAGGTGGCTCAGCAGTTTAGTACAGCCTTCAGCCTGGGGCCTGATCCTGGAGAGCCAGGATCGAGTCCCACATCAGGCTCCCTGCAGGGAGCCTGCTTCTCTTTCTGCCTATGTCTCTGCCTCTCTCTGTGTCTATCATGAATAAATAAATAAAATCTTAAAAAAATAAAATTTAAACTACCTTCAAAACAATATCCACTTAAAATGAAGAGTTACAATTTCTAATAATGATTACATACAGTTAACACCTGCAACAGATTGTGGGTTAAGTTGCAAGATCCAATGATGATATTATCATACGATCATAAATTTCAATTCCATAGTAAGAAGAAAAATGTGCACAAATATATCTTAAGTTTTTTCATCAATTTATCTGAAATGAATTGTGAAGGAACCATGCAGAACTTCCAACATTAGCAGGCATTGGGATGTTTTACTCCTAATTGGTTTTCCTGAATTTTTTTAAGTTAATCGGGTTCCTAAAATTACTTTATGATATACACATATTGTCAGTAATATTAAAGCAAGTCAAATAGTGAGAATATCAGCTAAGATTCTGTGTTCTTGGTAATCCTCTTCGGTTTCTCTACAATGAGAATTATGTAGGTCTACAAGTACTGAGATTCTAACAAATGGATAACTGTTTAATAGTAAAGCTTGCTTTCTTTCCAGGAGTGTGAGTGGGGCCCATTATTTCTTTACTTGAAATAATTTTTCTTTTAAGTTTTATTTCAGCATATACTATTTGAAAATATGGCATACATATTTCATAAGATATTTTAACAAATAGTTATTAAATAAACAATTATAAAACCACCATTCAAGTCAAAAACAGTATCACCCATCAGACAGAAAGTCCTAACTTATCCCGTTCTAATGCAAACAACTTCCTCAACTTATCCTGATACTTTAGTAATTATTTCCTTATTATCATTATCATTTTGCAACCAGTGATGCACCACTAACTGATATTTTATTTTTATGGTAATAAAATAAAAGTATGTGTTATTTTGCATCTTTTTCTTTCAATAATCTGTTGCCAAGATTCAACAAGTGATGTATATCTATAGTTCATTTTCACCAATAAATATATTCCAATTTCACTGTGTTTATCCAATGTGTTTATCCATTCTACAGTCAAAGAGTGAGGTATTTCCAGTTTTGGGTTATTAAATGTAATGTTAGTTAGGATGAACACTGGGTGTTATACTATATGTTGGCAATTGAATTTAAATTAAAAATTAAAAAATTAATTTAATGTTAGGAATATTTTGTGACTGTGTATCTAGTACATATATTTACTTAGGTTTCTAGGGTAGCATTATCTAATGTAACTCCTGCACTGACTGAAATGTTCTATTTGCACTGTACATTAGAGTAGCCAGTAGCCACTTGTGGTTTTTCAGCATTTCAAATGTGGCTAGTGACAATGAAAGAGTGAATTATTTATTTTATTTCATTTCACTAAAATTAAATTTACATTTAAGCAGACACATGTGAAGGGTAGCTACCACTGGACAGCATAGATGAACTTGAGCATTATGTTAGCATTAATGACCACAAGAATTGAGGAGTAGAAAAGCTACTTCTGATTAATGTCAAGTCACAGTCAGACGAACAGAGAGATTATATGGCAGTCTTATAAACAATCTCTTACTTCTTGTAATACCATATGTCTTTTAAAATAGGACCCAAAATTAACTAACTGCATTATATGTATAATTATAATGAGAATTTAATTTACAGATTGTAAAGCTTATAATGCGAAATTGATAGTATCAATTGAAAATGAGTAAGACTTTAAGAATTAGAATGTGGACCTCTGGAGAAATAAAATGAAAAAGATATGAGGCAAACTTCCAAGTCTCTCTGATGTTGCCTTGCTATATGAAGCAGACCCTCCTTCTGTGTATGAAAAGATGAGGTTTCACTTATGTTAAAGCAATATAATAACATCAACTGAGGCAACTGTCTTGCAGGCAGAAGCATATTCTGAGCAAGCTCCAACACAACCACTCTTTATTAATTCTAGAACTATAAATAGGGTTAGACTTTGGCTTATTCTGGAGAATAAGTGCTAAGTCAGTCCCAGGAAGAAATAATTTGTACTCCAAAAAATTTCAGAAATGTGTGGAAAATACTTACAGAAATAGATTCTAAGGGAAGCTTTGGTCTAAGCCAAGTATGATATTTTAAATTATTGAACCAGGCAGAATTTATTGATATGGAAATAAGTGCCAAAAAATGAAGATTAAAAATATTAAGGTGAACTGCAAGTGGCTTTAAGAAATTGCTTGATTGGTTAAGTGAAACTTTGATTAGCAATGGCTTACCAAGAATGAATAAAGCTGAGATACTAGAACTTTCACAGCATAGTGTAGAAGAAATACAAGAGGTTATACAGATAGAGACATTGTAGTGGATATATCATCTGCATCCTATAAATCTACCCCAAACACTATAACCTTTGAGAGGGTCCAGAAGGCACACCCTTCACTAAGATATTACAAGATACCTTTAGATGAGAGCATTAACTTCTTGGAAACGTTCTATACTAGCTTTCTTCTGTATAATGCAGAGAGTAGAAAATGCCACTATTGAATGAGTCTCCCTATTTCAGTGGGGATGATGGTATTCTAGGGTGAGAAAGACCAAATGTTTAACCATCAGAAACAAGGTTGGAGCATTTAACAAACCAGGCAGCAGGAACAAACCTTTAATCACAATATTTGACCTATGGAATCATTGACAGTAGCTTATTAATCATATAAATTTTATAGATGGCAGTCTGTGAACATATTACTTCATCTCCAAAGCAGAGAAATATCTACATCTTGTAGCCAGAAACCTGACTTAAGTTGCCAAAATGGAAAGCCAGTCAGTTTCTGGACTTAAGTTCACAGGCCTAAATCTCTTTGACTGATGAAGAGGCCAGGCCTCCTTGATTGTGACTCTTCAAGCCTTCCCTAAAATGATCTATAGCCATTTGCAAAGGTTATTTTATAGTGGAAAATAGGAAATATCCATATGTTTCATGGATTATTAGATATTGACCTGAATTGGCAATAATTTCTGGACACACGCACAAAAAATGTCACTCTGGTCTATTAGGCAAAGTGTGAATATGGAAGTCAAGTGATAAAAAGAAGAATTGGCCCAAGTCAGTCTCCTATAGTGCCAGTAGAACAAAAATTCAGCTTGTGTCTGCTTTTTGCCAGTTCTTGAATATGTAACTGTCACCATGAACCAGAGGTGACAGACTAGGAAGGGCTGAATTCAGGCCTCCTGACTTCTTTTTCCTACCAGGAAAATAAACCCAAAGCAATTCGGATTCCCAGAAGAAACTACTGAGATTAGTCCCATCATCAAAGACTTGAAAAATGGACATTCAGTTTAACTCACTTACTTGGTCTGTGCCTATCTCAGATATTGACTGTGAATTATTATTAATATAGATTTTTTAAAATTACAGCTGTTATTATAGCTGTGGCATCCTTACTAGAACAAATGAACATAGCCCTGGCAAGGGTACATGACTATTGGTCTGGCAAGTGCTTCTATCTCTACACCAATCTGTAAGGAGCAGCAGCAGAAGTTCATTTTCACTGCAGTTTCAGAATTATGTCAATATAATTACTTCCTGCCATAGGATGGTTGAAACATATATTCATAATGATATGCCTCAAAAAATCAAAGTAGTCCTCTATATTGATAACATCACGCTGATTGGACCTGATGAACAGGAATTAGCAGGAAACTTTATGGTAAAGTTACTGAACATTTAGGACATGCCTCTCAGCCAACAAGCAAATAAGGGGGTTACATACCAGCTGAGGCGGTTGCTGCAGATTACCAAGAAAAAATGGGGTATATGATGGGGAAAGATATGTTATGCTTACAATCCAGGGTACTATATATCCACTACTTTCTTGTGCAATAATAAATATTAACAGAAAGTCACAGCAGCAATAACAACACAATCCTGCAGAACAAATGAGTATTCAGATCTTTTAGTTATGAAATTTTGGATCATCCTGCCAGGTTAAGAATCCAGACTAATTAAAATGCTTGTTGAGAACAATGATGATATGGAATGGTATTCAAGAAGGGAATTATAATTATCAACTCTGGCCTTTTGGCCACTTATAAAAATGACAAGTGCATTAGATATACATATTTCCTTTCTTGATTGTTATATATATATAATATATATATAAATATATATATAAATATATATATATAAATATATATATATATTATATTGATTTTATATATATATAAAATTTTTTCATTCCTTATCCTTTTAAACAACTGTTTTACATGAAGATTTTGGAGGTAGTTAACTTTAACATTTATTTTTTAGGTTACAGATCATTCAGATAAGATTGTGATTGAACTGGCAGCAAATTTGCCACTGCCCAAGGATAGATACATTATCTGTTGTGATTTAGTATCTCCTCTATTAGGAAAGAGGATGTGAATGTCTTTGTACAAAGAATTGACATCTTGTTAGCAGAAGCATAAATAAGTTAATATTCCTGTTGCATGGAAGTTCAAACATGTGGTGTGGCATGTAAGCTAATGCTTCACAGACAAAGGGCAGGACTGCACAGATATTTATATGGCATATTGCAAAGACAAATAAACTCTTTAATAATGTCTTGCATGATGCTAGAGAAAAGACTGGGTAAAAAGAACTTAGCTTTGTCAGCAAGGGCTGAGAAGGCTAGCAGATGGGAGGAGGAAAGAAGGAATATCCTTACTGTTTGCTTGCTGTTCCTGTCAATGCCATCCCAACATAATCACTTTGCCATGAAATCTGCAGTTGCTTCCAAGCAACACCTACTTCCTGTGTTCCCAGAACCAACAGCATTATGCTTTACCAGTGGTGCTCAATAAATGTTAATGAAAAAAAAGGAATGAATAAATAAATAAATAAATTTCAGAGTTGAAAGCAACTAAATATACTAGTCCAACCCTTTTATTACATAGAAATCCTCAAGAAATATATTTGGTGACATCAAGTAGCCATGAGAGGAAACACACAATGAAGAATAACAAAACTGAAGCATAATAAATACCAAGTTCTATGAAATCTTGCCATTTGCAATGACATGGATGGAACTGGAGGGTATTACGCTAAGGGAAATAAGTCAGTCGGAGAAAGACAACTATCATATGATCTCACTCATACGTGGAATTTAAGAAACAAAACAGATGAACATAGGGGAAGGGAAGGAAAAATAAAATAAGACAAGATCAGAGAAGGAGACAAACCATAAGAATCTCTTAACTCTAGGGAACAAACTGAGTGTTGCTCGAGGGGAGGTGGGTGAGAGGATGGGCACTGAGTGATGGGCATTAAGGAGGGCACTTGATGGAATGAACACTGGGGGTTATTTTTTAAAGATTTTATTTATTTATTCATAAGAGACAGAGAGAGAGAGAGAGGCAGAGACAGGCAGAGGGAGAAGCAGGCTCCATGCAGGGAGCCCGACATGGGACTGGATCCCAGGTCTCCAGGATCAGGCCCTGGGCTGAAGGCAGCGCTAAACAGCTGAGTCACCTGGGCTGCTGCCCAACACTGGGTGTTATATGCAACTGATGAATCACTGAACTCTACTCTGAACCTAATAATAAAAATAGAGAAATATCAAGTTCTATAAATCGCCCATCTTTTCTTTAAAGTTCACATTAAATTACATATGTATAACATACATGTAGGAAACAGTGAAACTGTTATGTGTAGCAAGCATACAGGAAAACACAGATATATATCTTTATACCAAAAAAATCATAAAAATGCTCTAAAGAAAATGATAGTTAAATTATGAGAAAAAGATTTCTAGGAAACACTTAGTTTGAAATATATTTTCCCTGCATCTGAAAACATGGAACTTTTATATCACTTGTAAGACTGTTAAAGTAGTTACACAGGAGAACTAGATGTCTAGACATTATTGTACTGCGAAGACTTTTACCAGAACAAGACTTCTAAGAATGAGAAATATCAATTGGAAGATATATACAAAATACAATTGATGAATTTTACCTAATCAGTACAGAAGCCTATACTTTAAGTACTGATCAATTACATAGGAGAAAATTATTCCGTGACCTAGCAGCACTTAGAGCAAACAGTTCAGTATTGATTAGAAATAGACATAGAGGGTAGCCAGGGTCACTCAGCGGTTTAGCACCTGCCTTCAGCCCAGGCCGTGACCTTGGAGACCTGGGATCCAGTCCCATGTCAGGCTCCCTGCATGGAGCCTGCTTCTCCCTCTGCCTGTGTCTCTGTCTCTCTCTGTGTGTGTCTCTCATGAATAAATAAATAAAATCTTAAAAAAAAAAGAAGAAATAGACATAGAACTGCATGAATTGGGTTGGAGATAGATCTAGGAATTAAAAACCTCATGTGTCTTTACTTTCAGAGCAATTATGCCTAATGTAGGCCTAGTACCTATAGCACTTATTAGAGAACCTCACAAAATGTTGTTTCTTATTTAGTACATTTTACATTTCTAACAAGCTCTCAAGTTAACCAGTTGAAGAGGTAAGGGACTCTGTTTTGTCATTCTTTGTTTTCACAATATAAGCACTATGTCTAGCAAATGAAGGATAGCAAATGATTACTGATGGATAAAATGCATAATAAGGATAATATTCATGAATAACTCTAAAGAATAAAAAAATGCCCTTAACACTTTACCAGATAGGAAGTGCTTTCTAAAGCTATACATATTTGGGGACACTTGCAAGCCCGGATAGCTTTTTCAGATAATTTCCAGCTTTAGCACACTAACAGGAGTGGGAATCTGAAATGTTTAAATATCATGTAACAACTTCCTCTGGTTGTGGTTGAAAAGACATCTGATCCAACCCAGGGCACATAGTTTCTGTCCTCTGTTAATTTGTAGACAGAATCTTTTAAGTTATATGTGAGCATTAGGCATTAAAGGTCATGTAACCTCAAGGGCTAAGAGTGACCTTATCTACATTTCACCATGATGGGCTGGTCCAAAAAAGAAAAGAAAGGCAGGATTCAGAGAGAGGGGGACAACGACAAAAAGACACACATACAAATAGAAAAAGGAAAGGAAAAACCATAAAGAAAATGAACAAGCGATGGTGAGATGAAGGGACTCTGGTCGGGAAGACTTTTTCACATTCTGGTTTGAGTTACAGGTGAGACTGTTTTTGCTACTTTGATTTTCTTAAAATCTCTTTTATTTTTTCACTTCACTTTGACTCAATTTTTTCAGCTAAATAATCCTATCACAAGAAAGCTCAAATTCTGTCATTCCTTTCTCCAATACATGAGAAAATTGAAGCTAAAAGACATTATGAGTAATTCTTGCCCAAGATCATGTGTCTAAGAAGTTTAGCCACTCCTCAGAGGCTGAATCAGAAAAAAATAAGGTCATTCTAAAAAAAATGTGTATCCATGTATCCCCACAGAGTAAATTCATATCACAGATTTTGTACTAGTGAAAATCAGAAGTAAAACATGTTCACTGGAGTGTTGGTAATGATAACAAAAAATGGAGGGGGGAACCTTCAATATACAACAGCAGAAAAATGGTTATGTAAATCATACCACAGGAATACATTTATATTTACACCTTATGCAGGCATTGAAAATGACTGTTATAAAACTATGTAACAATATTGACATTTCTATAACAAAATGTTTATTTCATAAAAGAGAAAACAACTGTTTATTAAAGATACTGCAACCTAGTAAAATTTATATTTGTATAGGAAAAAATGGAAGGAATCAGATCTGCAAACAGTATACTTAGTTTTGGTTTGTGGAATGTCTGGAAATATTTAGGAAATTGGTGACTGCTATCAATAATATTATAACTTTTATATACGAAATAAATACAGATTATGAGTGACCTTACATTCAAATATGTATAGAACATAATCTTAGCTGGGGAAATACCAAATATTTCTATCCTCCACAATTTCACTACCAAGAAAATATTTTGGTGTGTCAGTCTTATGATGGTAAAAAGTGAGAATTACCAGGAACATATTTATGTTAATCATTGTCAGTGGTTAAACTTCCTGATGAAAAATTAAAAACAATGTGGAATATGTAATGTAATTTAGTGTGTAGTTTATGGAAGTAAATTATTTTGTTTAACTTAATGCAACAAGCATTTGTGTAATAGACAATGTACTTAAAACTAAGGGAAGAGATAAACAATATTTATGCTCAATAAATTTATAGTCAAGTGGCAAAATAGATATAAAATAATTAAAAATAATATACTGGATTAAATAAGATTAATGTATGAAGTGCACACTTCCATTCCTTGGATTTTTGAATAAATTTCCTTAACAGCAACCCCATTGTCTAATAACTAAATTGCCTTTTCTCTTTTAAGACATAGTTTTCCTTTCATATTTTCACAACACTTATGTATTCGTCGGAGATTTCCTTCTACAAAATGTGCCTCATTTGTCCATTGAGGTATCCTACTAATTCTCATTCCAGCAACCATGCTGTTCAAATGACTGTGACTGATTATGAGGCTTAATTAACTTGTCAAGGGAAAGATAGTAATTTTCAGTCCATTTTCACTTTTCCATATGGCCAAAAAGGAAAAAGCCTATCTTCAGCATACACTCATACGTACATGTGCTACATCACAAAATGATGGAAAATTACTGAAACTTCTTTCCTGGAACTTAGAATGAGGGCTACAAATAAAGAATAATAGGTATCAGAGTTTTATTTTGTGGGGATTTTCATCATGTCAGGATTTGGTAGCAACAATATTTAGAAATAAATGTCATTAGTTGCTTATCCAATAAACGGCTGCCTATACAGCATACATTACCCCTCTCTGTTCCTAAAAAAGCTCCAATTCTGTTGAGGTATCAAGAGGGTAACATGCATCTCATCTGCCACAAGAGGTGTCACAATGCCAGGATGATAGGTTAGAGAGTAATCTCATTTTCTTGGCCAATGTTAGCTTCAGAAATGGGCCTGTAATGCGATTTACAACATTGAGACACAAAAGACAGTTTTGCTGGGGAGTTTTGGGAAAGATTTTATATCACCTTTCTAATTTTTTTCCAAAAGCAGCTAGCTCTCCCTTTTCTTTTTCTCTGGTCACTCTTAGAGATGAGGACTGGGTTTCAGTAAGCAATTTTGCTCCTAATCTGTGAATGAAACCAACCGTTCAATAGTAGAGAATAAAGCCAGAATCTCTGAGGAAAAGTATCACAACTAATTGTCAACCTTGAAAACTGCATCTGTGTTATGAAACAACACATTCAATCTAAATATTTAAGATAGATTAGCTTACCCTTTTGTTGTTTGATACAACTGCATTCATTAATCCACTCACAAATATTGACTGGGTAATCACTATGAGCTCGGAAATGTCGTAAGTGTGGGGTGATAAACGTAGTGAAAAACAAAAACAAGTATTTCTTCCTGCATAGATACCACATTCCTTTGGGATGTAATGGAATCATGCTACCTGACAGAAATGTCTAAGAGTGATTTAAAAAAAAATAACAACATGATATGAACAAGTCCCAGAGTATAGATGACCTCCAAAGCATAAGCTTTTTTTTATTCTCTGTGTGAAAATAAAGAATATTACATGGTTATAGCAGAAGCTGTTGTGGTTTCCTCAGGTTCCCATGTACATCTACGCATTGCTGTTTCGATTCTCTGTGTGTAGGACTCCAGAAACGGCCTGGAGGAGAGTGAGTGCCCCTGGAGGTAATCTTCAGCCAATGAGGGATGAGAGTTGAATATGCCTCAGTGGACAAACTCCACAGTTTATTCTCCCACAGTTTTTGAACTGCTGATAGATGCACAATTTAGAGCCCTTCCTCCCTTCTTGGTTTTGCTTCCTCATTCCATCACCATACTTCTGAGATCACATTCCAAATAATCCACTCATGCTCAAATCCTTATCAAAGATTCTGTAGTTGAAGGAACCCAAAGAAGACAATGCTAAATATAGCTGTCAATCACTTACCTGCTCCTCTTCATACTGCTTCTGGAAGTTTGAGAATAAATGTCTCCACTAAATACCAAAATACCGGCATAAAGACAAGTAAAGACAATCCTGATGCCTATCTTTCTGGCACCAGACATCATGAGTGACAAAAGAGAACTACTATGTGGTTTATTTCGATGTATCTTCTCTAATTTTAAGCAATGGTTCTTTGCACATCCTTCTCTGAACTTTTTTCTGTATCTTCTACCTTCCAAATGAGTTTCTGAGTTTCTTTTCATGAACTGACTTTATCTTACTCCATTTAGCTTTCCTACTCATAAATAGTCAATAAAGTTTTTAATACTGTGGGCTTTGGATATATGGTTGTGAATCTATTTCTTTACCACATTTTCTCTACGCTTCACATTCCTCTTTGTAAGACTGAATCTACATTTCTTTTTTTTTGTTGTTTTTTTTAAATAATAAATTTATTTTTATTGGTGTTCAATTAACCAACATACAGAATAACACCCAGTGCTCATCCTGTCAAGTGCCCCCCTCAGTGCCCATCACCCGGTCACCCCCAACCCCCGCCCTCCTCCCCTTCCACCACCCCTAGTTCGTTTCCCAGAATTAGGAGTCTTTATGTTCTGTCTCCCGTTCTGATATTTCCCACACATTTCTTCTCCCTTCCATTATATTCCCTTTCACTATTATTTATATTCCCCAAATGAATGAGAACATACAATGTTTGTCCTTCTCCAATTGACTTACTTCACTCAGCATAATACCCTCCAGTTCCATCCACGTTGAGCAAATGGTGGGTATTTGTCATTTCTAATGGCTGAATAATATTCCATTGTATACAAAGACCACATCTTCTTTATCCATTCATCTTTCGATGGACACCGAGGCTCCTTCCACAGTTTGGCTATTGTGGACATTGCTGCTGTAAACATCGGGGTGCAGGTGTCCCGGCATTTCATTGCATCTGAATGTTTGGGTAAATCCTCAACAGCGCAATTGCTGGGTCGTAGGGCAGGCCTATTTTTAACTCTTTCAGGAACCCCCACACAGTTTTCCAGAGTGGCTGCACCAGTTCACATTCCCATCAACAGTGTAAGAGGGTTCCCTTTTCTCTGCATCCTCTCCAACATTTGTGGTTTCCTGCCTTGTTAATTTTCCCCATTCTCACTGGTGTGAGGTGGCATCTCATTGTGGTTTTGATTTGTATTTCCCTGATGGCAAGTGATGCAGAGCATTTTCTCATGTGCATGTTGGCCATGTCCATGTCTTCCTCTGTGAGATTTCTCTTCATGTCTTTTGCCCATTTCATGATTGGATTGTTTGTTTCTTTGGTGTTGAGTTTAATAAGTTCTTCATAGATCTTGGAAACTAACCCTTTATCTGATATGTCATTTGCAAATATCTTCTCCCATTCTGTAGGTTGTCTTTTAGTTTTGTTGACTGTATCCTTTGCTGTGCAAAAGCTTCTTATCTTGATGAAGTCCCAATAGTTCATTTTTGCTTTTGTTTCTTTTGCATTCGTGGATGAATATTGCAAGAAGTTACTGTGGCTGAGTTCAAAAAGGGTGTTGCCTGTGTTCTCCTCTCAGATTTTGATGGAATCTTGTCTCACATTTAGATCTTTCATCCATTTTGAGTTTATCTTTGTGTATGGTGAAAGAGAGTGGTCTAGTTTCATTCTTCTGCATGTGGCTGTCCAATTTTCCCAGCACCATTTATTGAAGAGACTGTCTTTCTTCCAGTGGATAGTTTTTCCCCCTTTATCGAATATTAGTTGACCATAAAGTTCAGCCTCCACTTCTGGGTTCTCTATTCTGTTCCATTGATCTATGTGTCTGTTTTTGTGTCAGAACCACACTGTCTTGATGACCACAACTTTGTAGTACCACCTGAAATCTGGCATTGTGATGCCCCCAGGTATGATTTTCTTTTTTAAAATTCCCCTGGCTATTCGGGGTCTTTTCTGATTCCACACAAATCTTAAAATAATTTGTTCTAACTCTCTGAAGAAAGTCCATGGTATTTTGATAGGGATTGCATTAAACGTGTAAATTGCCCTGGGTAACATTGACATTTTCACAATATTAATTCTGCCAATCCATGAGCATGGAATATTTTTCCATCTCTTTGTGTCTTCCTCAATTTCTTTCAGAAGTGTTCTATAGTTTTTAGGGTATAGATCCTTTACCTCTTTGGTTAGGTTTATTCCTAGGTATCTTATGCTTTTGGGTGCAATTGTCAATGGGATTGACTCCTTAATTTCTCTTTCTTCAGTCTCATTGTTAGTGTATAGAAATGCCATTGATTTCTGGGCATTGATTTTGTATCCTGCCACGCTACTAAATTGCTGTATGAGTTCTAGCAATCTTGGGGTGGAGGCTTTTGGGTTTTCTATGTAGAGTATCATGTCATCGGCAAAGAGGGAGAGTTTGACTTCTTCTTTGCCAATTTGAATGCCTTTAATGTCTTTTTGTTGTCTGATTGCTAAGGCGAGGACTTCCAGTACTATGTTGAATAGCAGTGGTGAGAGCGGACATCCCTGTCTTGTTCCTGATCTTAGGGCAAAGGCTCCCAGTGCTTCATTCTCAATATCATTGAGAATGATATTTGCTGTGGGCTTTTCGTAGATGGCTTTTAAGATGTCGAGGAATGTTCCCTCTATCCCTACACTCTGAAGAGTTTTGATCAGGAATGGATGCTGTATTTTGTCAAATGCTTTCTCTGCATCTATTGAGAGGATCATATGGTTCTTGGTTTTCTCTTGCTGATATGATGAAGCACATCGATTGTTTTACGAGTGTTGAACCAGCCTTGTGTCCTGGGGATAAATCCTACTAGGTCATGGTGAATAATTTTCTTAATGTACTGTTGGATCCTATTGGCTAGTATCTTGTGGAGAATTTTTGCATCCATGTTCATCAGGGATATTGGTCTGTAATTCTCCTTTTTGGTGGGGTCTTTGTCTGGTTTTGGAATTAAGGTGATGCTGCCTCATAGAACGAATTTGGAAGTACTCCATCTGTTTCTATCTTTCCAAACAGCTTCAGTAGAATAGGTATGGTTTCTTCTTTAAACGTTTGACAGAATTCCCCTGGGAAGCCATCTGGCCCTGGTCTTTTGTGTCTTGGGAGGTTTTGGTGACTGCTTCAATTTCCTCCCTGGTTATTGGTCTGTGCAGATTTTCTATTTCTTCCTGCTCCAGTTTTGGTAGTTTGTGGCTTTCTAGGAATGCATCCATTTCTTCTAGACTGCTTAATTTATTGGCGTATAGCTGTTCATAATGTTTTTAAAATCGTTTGTATTTCCTTGGTGTTGGTAGTGATCTCTCCTTTCTCATTCATGATTTTATTAATTTGAGTCTTCTCTCTCTTCTTTTTAATAAGGCTGGCTAATGGTTTATGTATCTTATTAATTCTTTCAAAGAACCAACTCCTGGTTTTGTTGATCTGTTCCACAGTTCTTCTGGTCTTGATTTCGTTGAGTTCTGCTCGAATCTTAATTAACTCTCTTCTTCTGCTGGGTGTAGGATCTATCTGCTGTTTTTTCTCTAGCTCCTTAAGGGGTAAGGTTAGCTTTTGTATTTGAGTTCTTTCCAGTTTTTGAATGGATTCTTGTATTGTGATGTATTTCCCCCTTAGGACTGCTTTTGCTGCATCCCAAAGATTTTGAATGGTTGTATCTTCATTTTCATTAGTTTTCATGAATCTTTTAAATTCTTCCTTAATTTCCTGGTTGACCTTTTCATCTTTTAGAAGGATGGTCCTTAACCTCCACGTGTTTGAGGTTCTTCCAAACTTCTTGTTGTGATTTAGTTCTAATTTCAAGGCATTATGGTCTGAGAATATGCAGGGGACGATCCCAATCTTTTGGTATCGGTTCAGACCCAATTTGTGACCCAGTATGTGGTCTATTCTGGAGAAAGTTCCATGTGCACTTGAGAAGAATGTGTATTCAGTTGAGTTTGGATGTAAAGTTCTATAGATATCTGTGAAATCCATCTGGTCCAGTGTATCATTTAAAGCTCTTGTTTCTTTGGAGATGTTGTGCTTAGAAGACCTATGGAGTATAGAAAGAGCTAGATTGAAGTCACCAAGTATAAGTGTATTATTATCTAAGTATTTCTTCACTTTGGTTATTAATTGAGTGATATATTTGGCAGCTCCCACATTCGGGACATATATATTGAGGATTGTTAAGTCCTTCTTGTTGGATAGATCCTTTGAGTATGATACAGTGTCGCTCTTCATCTCTCACTACAGACTTCGGGGTAAATTTTAGTTTATCTGATATAAGGATGGCTACCCCTGCTTTCTTTTGAGGACCATTTGAATGGTAAATGGTTCTCCAACCTTTTATTTTCAGGCTGTAGGTGTCTTTCTGTCTAAAATGAGTCTCTTGTAGACAGCAAATAAATGGGTCCTGCTTTTTTATCCAGTCTGAAACCCTGCGCCTTTTGATGGGGTCATTAAGTCCGTTTACGTTCCGAGTTACTATCGAAAGATATGAGTTTAGGGTCATCATGATATTTATTCAGTCCTTGTTTTTGTGGATTGTTCCACTGAACTTCTTCTTCAAGGGGAATTTTAAGAGTCCCCCTTAAAATTTCTTGCAGATCTGGTTTGGAGGTCACATATTCTTTCTGTTCTTGCCTGTCTCGGAAGCTCTTTATCTCTCCTTCCATTTTGAATGAGAGCCTTGCTAAAGTATTCTTGGTTGCATGTTCTTCTCATTTAGGACCCTGAATATATCCTGCCAGCCCTTTCTGGCCTGCCAGGTCTCTGTGGAGAGGTCTGCTGTTACCCTAATACTCCTCCCCATAAAGGTCAAGGATTTCTTGTCTCTTGCTGCTTTAAGGATCTTCTCTTTATCTTTGGAATTCACAAGTTTCACTATTAAATGTCGAGGTGTTGAACGGTTTTTATTGATTTGGGGGGGGGGAATCTCTCTGTTTCCTGGATTTGTATGCCTGTTTCCCTTCCCAGATTAAGAAAGTTTTCAGCTAGGATTTGTTCAAATACATATTCTGGCCCTCTGTCCCTTTCGGCGCCCTTGGGGACCCCAATTAAACGTAGGTTTTTCTTCCTCAGGCTGTCGTTTATTTCCCTTAATGTATCCTCATGGTCTTTTAATTGTTTGTCTCTCTTTTCCTCAGTTTCCCTCTTTGCCATCAACTTGTCTTCTATGTCACTCACTCGTTCTTCCACCTCGTCAAGCCTCGTCGTTAGGACTTCTAGTTTGGATTACATCTCATTTAATTGATTTTTAATTTCTGCCTGACTGGATCTAAATTCTGCAGTCATGAAGTCTCTTGAGTCCTTTATGGTTTTTTCTAGAGCCACCAGTAGCTGTATAATAGTGCTTCTGAATTGGCTTTCTGACATTGAATTGTAATCCAGATTTTGTAACTCTGTGGGAGAGAGGACTGTTTCTGATTCTTTCTTTTGAGGTGAGGTTTTCCTTCTAGTCATTCTGCTCAGTGCAGAGTGGCCAAAAACAAGTTGTATTGGGAAAAGAAGAAAGAGAGAGGATAGAAAGAAGGAAAGAAAAGAGAAAAAGAAAAAAGAAAAAAGGAAGAAAAAAAGAAAAAACAAGAGAAGAAAAAGAGAAAGAAAAAGAAAAAGAAAGAAAGGAAAGAAAAGGGTGGGGTAAGCAAACAGAAATCAAAAAGAAAAAAAAAAACACGGGGGAGTATCTTCCGATTCTGTATACTTTAAGTCCCTTGACTTCCCCTGGAACTGGTCCGTCTCGCTGGTCTTCTGGGGGAGGGGCCTGCTGTGCTGATTCTCAGGTGTTAGCACTTGGGGGAGCTGCTCTGCCCCTGCGTGGTGCAGGGCTCAGTGGGGGTTGTTCACCCTGTGAGGCCCCGGGAGGAAGCCACAGTGGCGGGGCGGCAGCTCTGGGACCCTGAAGTCAGCCCCCGCAGTAGCTCCGGGGCTCTCCGTCTGCAGGGCCTGGAGGCTCCCGGGCGGGGCCGCTGATCTGCTCAGTTCCAGGCAGGAGCGTCCTCGCTGTCCTGGGCCCTCCCGGCCTCTGCCTGTCCCGGGGGGAGGCCGGATCCTGGGCTGTGTCCCGGCGCCCTGTGCTCCGGGGCCTGAGCTGTTGGATTCGCGCTCCTGCCCCGCAGCCCCCTCCGCGGAGCCACCGCCCGAGCCCCTCCGAGCTGCTCCGGGTCCCGCCGTGCGCGCTGCAGCCCTTAGGGAGCTCAGCGCACTCTCCTGAGCACACCGCAGGTGCCTGTTAGTGTCCCAGGGAGCCCGAGGGCATCCCCGCCCTCCTGGGTCCTGCTCTAACTCCCTGCGGGCGCCTTTCCACGGGGAAGGTTGGTGCAGCTCCTGCTCCTCCGGGACGGGGCTCTCCTGTCCTGGGGACACTCGCCCCGGCCTCAGCCCGGCTCCTCGCGGGGCCCCTCCCCCTTGGAGGCCTTTTGTGTCTTTATTTCTTTTTCCCCGTCTTCCTGCCTTGATAGAGGCGCGAACTCTTCTCACTGTAGCGTTCCAGCTGGTCTCTCTTTAAGTCTCAGGCCGAATTCGTAGATTTTCAGGATGATTTGAAGGTTATCTAGGTAATTTGGTGGGGACAGGTGACTTGGGGACCCTACTCTTCCGCCGTCTTGCCCCTCCCTCCTGAATCTACATTTGATGTGGCTTTTCCTGCCCTTCTTCCTTTCCTCTCTCCCTTTCTTTTTTTCCACCTGCCTTTCTTTTTTTCCTTTGTTCACTCATTCTTTCATTTTTTTCCTTTTCTATTTTCATTTTCAGCCAATATCTTGGGCCTTATCCAGGTACTCATTAGACCTATTCTATTTTCTGTGACTAATTATTCTGATTTATTCAGCAATGTATTATGTCAAAAACTTAAAATCATTATCATCATCATCATTCTCATTTGACAGACTTTTTAAAACTAAGGTTTAAGGATATTGAGTGACTTGACTTCTTGAAGTACATGCAACAAATATGTAGCATATTTTAGGTATAAGTTCAGATCCCCAATATAAAAAATATATTTTTCTACCATACTACTCAAAGAAAGACTTGATAAATTTTCAAACAACAATTCAAAACATTTACAAGCATTTATTCTATGTCAAATGCTATTTTCAAGGTGCTTATAATGTAGTGAGACAGATCACACTGTACTAAATAAAAACTACAGCAGAAAGAAGAAACGGACAGTAGTTATATACAGTTGACCCTTGAACAATATGGATTTGAACTGTACAGGTTCAGTTATATGCAGATTTTGTGTAGTATAGAACTGTAATGTATTCTATCTTTCAATTTTCTTAATAACATTTTCTTTTCCCTAGCTTAATTTATTGTAAGAATATAGTATATATTATATACTGTATACAGTATATAATATATATAATAATATAACATACAAAATATGTGTTAATTTACTATTTACATTATCAGTGAGGCTTCACGTCAACATTAAGCTATTAGTAAAATTTTTGAGGAATGAAAAGTTATATATAGATTTTTGGCTGCACAGGGGGTCACCCTCCTCTAAACCCCATGTAGTTCAGGGTCAATTGTTATGTACCTGTTAATAGTATAGTTTTTAGAATCCTTACCCTGCTTTTGTGTAACTTTGGCCAAGTGCTTTAAACTCTAAGTCTCTGTTCCCCAAGGTTCATATCCAGTAAATGAAGAGAGCTCTGCATGATAGTTTTGAAAAATAAGCATTAGCAAGGTCATTGTTATGTGGTACATTTTCAATAAAAGTTCATTTAGCAAAATTTGGATATGGGGAAAAGAGGAAGATGTGATTATTAGATAGATACATGATAGATAGATAGATAGATAGATAGATGATAGATAGATGATAAATTGATAGATAGATACAGTTAGTTCAGCAAATAGAGTGGGGGAATATGTGTAGTCTAGATTACAGGGAGATCTTATGCTAAGGTATAGAAAGAACAAAAATCCAAATGCCATGGCTCCAACAAAGTGTATAAGGAATTAGGGGACAGGGAGAATGTGGACTAGGGGAGGAAGATAAATCTGGAAAGGTAGCATGGAATCAGCTGATTAAAATAAATAAGGTGAATGAGTTGAGGATATCCTCAAGATTTTAATTTTGTTCACCAGGATAGATAGTGATCACATTACTATATTTTGTCATGTTTAGGTACTTTGTATTTCAGGGTATAGCAGTAATTTAGTCACACCATTTCTGGGGAATAAAGGACATATTACATTTTGTTATTCACAAAAAAATCACTGATGTTTACAAATATAATTATATACATTCTGTTTTTAAAGTATTTTAAAATGTGAGGACAAAGGCACTATTTTTCAGTTTGATACATTTTTTGAGCAAAAAAAATTATAAAAGACATTCATTGAGTGTTGATGTGTAAGAAATTGCCTAAGGGTGTCATTTACTTATTTCCTAAAACTTTAATAGAGCTCTATGAGTAGTATAGCTCATTTACATATGACAAAATTCAGAAAGCACTACCATAATTATTTTATGATCTTTTATTATGCCTTAGACTTAGACAATACTTAGAATGATTCAAGGAAATGGAGTGGTCCAAGATGGTTGGCGTTGGCAAGTGCAAATGGATATGGCATTCTCCTGCTCCCTTGCTAAAGCCAGCAAGGACAGACAGTTGCAGCATTCTCCCAAATTCCTTGACTGGCACTGATGAGCTTGAGTGGTCACAACATTTTCCTTTTCCTTTGCTAAAGTCAGCAGGCACACACAGACAAAGCACTCTCCCACTGCAGTCGTGATGCTGGCAGGCCTGTGCAGTCAAGGCATTTTCCTGCTGCCTTTCTCAAGCCAGTGAGTACACCCCACCCCCTACACTCTCCAGCTGGCTTGCTAAAGCTGATGAGTGTGTGCATTTCACACAGAGTACACCCCTTGATTGCATGGCCCATTTGGCCAGGAGAGCTGGTGTTCCAAAGCTCCACAGGACTGTAACAATTGAATAGACAGTTCTTGGCAGGCCACCACCCCAGGGCACTGCAGACAGCCGAAACATATCTCAGTCTTCCTGAGAAGAAGGCCTATTAACTTGCTTCAGAGCTTCAGCCTAAGTGACAAGCTTCAGATTTTTCAAACATCTAAAAGCTAAAGAGGTCCTTTCAGGCAATGAAAGCAGGGAGACACCACCCTTGCACACTTCCTTGATGTCACTACAGCTCAACAATACCTCTCAGAAAGGAGCTTGCAACTTCACCTAGGAGAAACTCCAGATCTCTTGGTGTGGAGGCCAGCAGGGATTATAATTGTGGCCCCACAGGACTGTGTATATTTGCATATTTTAAAATATGTTGCTACATGTAGGTCTGGCTTCCATCAGCCTGAAACTAGGTGCTAAGTGACATTCCTCCCCTTGGATCACTGACAGGTCTTGGCACTTTCAACAATGAGAGCATATCAAGAATAATCAAGAACAATAAAGTTCACCTACGCAAGGCCACTTCTTTAAGACTATTAGACAAGCTACTTCACATAATAAATAAAAACAAATACACAGAATCAAGCAATATGAGGAAACTGTGCAGTATATTCTAGGTGAAAGAATTGGATAAAACCTCAGAAAAAGATCTTAATGAAAAGGAGATGATATTTTACCTGATAGAGTTCAAAGTAATGGTCATAAAGATACTCACTGAACTTGGAATAAGAATGGGTAAACACAGTAATAATTTCACAAAGACAGAAAACATAAGTAAGTACCAAACTGAAGTCACACAGCTGAAGAATACAATAAATGAACTGAAAAAAATACACTATAGGGGTTCAATAGCAGACAACATAAAGTAGAAGAAAGGATCAGAAAGCTGAAAGACAGGGTAATGGAACTTACCTAACCAGAGAAGTGAAAAGAATTTTAAAAACAGAAGCTAACTTAAGAGAACTATGGGTCAACATCAAGCAAAATAACATTCACAGCATACAGGTCCCAGAAGGAGAAGAAAGAAGAAATGAGACAGAAAACTTATTTGAAGAAATAATGGCTAAGAATTTCCCTTACTTGGGGGAATGAGACAGACAGCCAGATCTAGGAAGCCCAGAGAGTTTCAAACAAGATGAACCCATAGGGATCCACATAAATTCACATTATCAGTAAAATGTCAAAAGTTAAAGAGAATCTTAGAAGAAGCAAGAGAAAAACAACTTGTCCTATACAAGGGAAACTCCATAATGCTATCAGCAGATTTTTCAGCAGAAACTTTGCAGGCCAGATAAGAATGGCATGACATATTCAAAGGGCTAGAAGGAAGAAACTTTCAACCAAGAATATTCTACTCAGGAAGATTATTATTCAGAATTGAAGGAGAGATAGTTTTCCAGACAAGCAAGCTGAAGAAGTTCTCACCATTGAACTAGCTTTAAAAGAAATGTTAAAGGGACTTTAAGCTGAAAAGAAATGACACTAATTAATAACATAAAAACATACCAAAGTAAAAATCACATTGGTAAAGGGAAATATTTAGTATGGGTAAGTGGATTAATTACTTATAAAGCCGGTATGAAGGTTATAAGACAAAAGTAATAAAATTAGCTAAAACCATAATAATTAAAGGATACATAAAATGAAAAAGGATGTAAAATGTGACATCAAAATATAAAATATTTGGTGAGGAGCAAATATGTTAAGTTTTGGAATGTTTTCAAATTTAACTTCCTATCAAGATAGAACTGACCATATGACATAGGACGTTATATGTGAAACCACACAGCAAAAATAAAACAAGAAACCACCATCACAACAACAAAAAACCCTAAAAAACATAATACAGCTCTTCTACATTTTATTATTTTTTACTATGTGCAATTATATCTTCTCTAAAACTGGTCATGCTTTAGTATGTAACTTAAAATCTCCTGTAGCCTCATATATTTCAGTGTAGTTTCCTTCAATTGCTTTTTTTTAAAACTAAAATCCGGCTTTTCCCTTTTGACACTACTTCTGTTTTAGTTTTTACAAGTAATGACTGTTTTTCCCATATCCTCCTAGAATTAAACCTGAAAGAAGCCTAAATGTTCTCTTCCTTTTCTGTTGTGATTTCCAAAGCATTCTCTCACCCCTCCATATAAATTTTTGACTTTGAAGTTTTCATTCTCCATATTAGAATATAAAACCTAAATTCAGTATTGTATTTTTCCTTGTGGTATTTTCCAATTCAGTTGGCACAGAGTGAGAAGAAAGTGAAAGCTAGTGAACTGAGAATCAAAGAAAATCTTTCAAAACTTTTGTGGGGTTGAGGAAAAGTGGGAGTTCAGTCTTCCCAGTAGAGGAACCTAACTAAGCATCCTAAACTTTCTGTTGATATTCCAAAAGGTTCTGCTGTAAGAGTAAGAAAGAACCATAAATGACCAACCTCAATAAGGACTAAAGCCCGGCTTCCAATCATAAGGTCATTCCCATTTGATAGAAGCAATATTCCATCAGCATAACTGCCTAAGAAAATCAAAGGCAAATCCTTTAGGAGGTGAATAATATTAAATAGAGCTTCAAAGTTTCAGGACACTTTTTTATATATACCATCCTATAATCTTTAGAAAATATAAGACATAGGAAAAGATACAATCTAAGGAAAAATTAAGAAGGAAAAAAATGGCAATTGTAGCTAATCTACAATATAGTCTAATAATGGAGATATTATACAAAGACTAAAATTACTAACAGTGATATGTTGGAAAATTTTAGCATAAAACTGAAACTTTTTTAAATGACACTCTAGAGAGGTGCCTGGGTGGTTTAGTTGATTAAGCATCTTTGTGTACTGACTACTTTGGTAAATTCACTGTTCTCATGATTTTAATATATATATGCTTATAATTCCAAAGTGTCCAGAAAGAACTTTTCCTTGAGCTTCAGATTTGAATTATTAGTGGTTTAGATATCTAGAAAGAATTTCAAATTCAACATATCTGCACCAGATTATTCTATTTTCAAGTTGGTTGGACTTAGAACTACAATGCATGAAATCTGTTTCTCTATGGCTTCAAGTTGGAGTTGTCCAAAAGATGAACTTGTACAAAAATTAAGAAGGATATCACTCTCTGAAGATCATTATGGTTAAATATGGTGATAGATGGATGAAGCATTTGCAGTAATTTGCAGTTTGTCCTTGTTCTTCTCTCCTCCATGTCTATTTCTTCTTTTTCACTGCTTGAGCTTGAACTATGGTCTGATAGATCATCTGTGTTGTTTCAGATCTAATCTCTTCTTACTCATTCTACCCTTATAAGAAATAACAGTGGCCTCCTTTGACCTTTGGGTTCCAGGTAGTTTCAGTCAGTTAATGGCCTGGCAGAAAATTGGAGAACATTAAGAAAATTATTTTATGGTATTTATTTATCTGGCTCCCACTCTTTTGAGCTGTCAATGGCTATGTCCCTCTGAAGAAAATAACAGCTGTTTTGTTTGAAATCCTATATGTGTAGCTACGACTCAACCATGGCTCTTTCTGGCAAGCACTCGTTTCCTTTTCCTCTTCATTTCTGGGGCAGGTATGTTTTATTTTTTTCCAGTGTTTCTACTACCAGCATTCTTCATCATCGCTTTTCAGTTTCCAGTGTCCCATAATTTCCCTTGTTCAAGTCTGTTCCTTAAACTCTCCACTGTTTCCCCATTTGAATGTGGCATCAGTTTCCTATTGACATCTAGATTAATATATATTGAATATTTTTATATTAAGGGTGATACTTATACCCTTTGAGTTGTGATATAATAGGAAGAGCTGTATGAATTATACCTTATTAAGCAATGCATTTAACTTAATTTTCACAACTGTCCTGGAAAACATCATTCATGTACAGATATTCATGATTTTTAAATTACACCATTATAAGTCACATAGCCATTTTCTTTTGTTCTTGGTTTTCTCTGACGATTTTCCTTTAGTAAAGAGAAAATAAACAAGTGCCTAGTGAACATGATAGTCTTGCAAATAAGTAGTCTGGGGATCTTAATTCTAGTCACAATTCTGCCATTATTAGCTCTATGGCCTAAAATAATTTAACCACTTTAGAGCTCAGTTTTTGTAATCTGTAAAAAATTTAAACTATCTTCAGGATCTTCAGGGCCTCCTTACTCTAATATTTATAATTCTAATAATTTTCTCATTTAATATTTTGAGATGATTAACTGTTTAGCAGAAATGTATAATGGTTTAAACAAACCTTCCAAAACTGAACATTTATCACCACCCTAGAGAAAACAAACAGGAGGTTGTAAAATCTTGGCCTGGCTTTGCAGGACCTATTTGCCCAAAAAAAGAATTCAAAATAGTTGTTTTAAGGAAGCTCAGTGAACTACAAGAAAACACAGAAAGACAATATATTGAAATCAGGAAAACAGCACAAGAAAAAAAAAAAAAAAACAAGAGAGAGATGATTAAAAAAGCCAAACTAGAAAATCTGGAACTGAGGATTTCAGTGAATGAAATGAAAAATGCAATAGAGAGCATTGACAACAGACTTGATCAAACAGAAGTAAGAATCTGTGTGCATGAAATAGGTCATTTAAAATTATCCAGTCAGAGGAGAACAAAGAATAAAAAAGCCTGAATAAAGTATACCTAAAATATGAGAATCAATCGAATGAAACAACTTATGTGTTAGTAGAATTCTAGAAGGAGAGAGGAAGAAAGGGGCAATAATTTCTTTATTTAAAGAAACAAATGCTAAGAACTTCCCAAATTTGGGAAGAGGTTTAGATATTCAAGTTTATGAAGCTTCAAATTTCTCACCAGATTTTAATGCAAAACGATTTTGTTCAAGACATGTTACAATAAAACTGTCTAAAATAGAATGGAAAGAATTTTAAAAGTGACAAAAGAAAAAAATTCCTCACATCTGAGAAACCTTCCATAAGGCTATGAGCAGATTTCTCAGCAGAAACCTTTCAGGCCAAAAGAATGGGAAGATATATTCAAAGTGCTGAAAGAAAAAAAAAAAAAAAACAGCTAGCCAAGAAATCTTGCCCTAGTAAAGAGGTTATTCAAAAATGAAGAAGAAATAAAGACCTTCCCACAAAACAAAATTGAGGGAGTTCATCACCAGTAGATATATCTTACAAGAAATGTTGAAGGAGTTCTACAAATTAAAATGAAAGAATACTAATCAGGAACATGAAAACATATGAAAGTATGAAATACTTCGGATAAAGATAAGTGTATAATCAACTTAGAATAATATAATACTATAATATGATATGTTAGTCACTTTATTAGAGACAAAAGTATTAAAAGACAACTATAGGTACAATAGCTTGTTAATGGATAAACAATATAAAATATGTAAATTTTAACATCAAAAGAATAATATGGGGTGAGGAGTAAAAGAGAAGTTTTAGCAGCTTAAAATATACTCTTATAAGATGTTTTATATAATCCTCATAATAGCAAGAAAACAAAAACCTACAGCTGATCCACCAAAGATAAGGACAAGGTAAATCAGCTTTTTTATATATATATATATATCTGTATGAGGTGATGGATGCTAACTAAACTTATTGCAGTAATCATTTTGAAATATTTTTAAGTGAAACAATTATGCTATACATCTTATACAGTGAGGTATGTCAAATGTATCTCAATAAAACTAGAAAAAAAGACATGGGAACCACAGCATAGCACTGTAAAAAAAATTTAATTCACAAAGTAAGCCAACAAGAGATGAAGAAAGGAGTAAAAAAACCACAGTCCAGCTATAAAACAATCAGATGGAATTGGTAAATTCTTTTCTATAAATAATTATTTTAAATGTAAATAGATTAAATTATTTAATCAAAAGACAGTGCAGGTGAATTGATACCCATGCAAAAGGATGAAACTGGCTCCCTATTTACCATCATTCTCAAAAGTTAACTGTAAATAGATTAAGAACTTAAATGTAAGACCTGGAAAGATAAATCATAGAAGAAAATAAAGAATTACTTAACATCAGTCTTGGCAGTGATTTATTTAAATACGACACCAAAAGCCCAGGCAATAGAAGCAAATAAGTGAGGCTACATCAAACTAAAAAGCTTCTGCACAGGAAAGAAAACAATCAACAAAGTGGAAAGGTAACTTATGTAATGGAAAAAATATTTGCAAATTATATATCTTAAAAGGGGTTAATATTGAAAACATGCAAGGAATTTATTCAACTCAGTAGCAAACATAAATAAATAACCCAATTAAAAATGAACAAAATGCCCAAATAGACATTTTCCCTAAAGACATAGAAATTGCTAATGGGTGCATGAAAATATGCTAAACATCACTAATTATCAAGGAAATTCTTATGATATCTTTTATAAAAAAGAGAAGAGATAACAAGTGTTAGCAAAGATGTGGAGAAAAGGGAACACTTACACAATGTTGGTGGGATGTAATTTGCTATAGACATTATGGGAGAACTGTGGAATGTGCTCAAAAAATTAAAAATAGAACTATCATATGATCCAGCAATTCTTCTGGGTATCTAGCCAGGGGAAATAAAACCTGGAATTTGAAAAGATCATCTTCACTCCCATGGTCATTGCAGAAGTATTCACCATAGCAGAGATGTGAAAACAACCTAAGTGTCCATCGTGGCTGCATAGATAAAGAAATTTTTAAAAATGTGACTACGCACATACATATGCATCCACACAAACAATGCAATATCATTCAGCCTTAAAACAGAAGGAAATCCTGTTATCTGTGAAAATACAAATGAACTTGTAGGACTTTATGGTAAGTGAAAAAGCAAGACAGAAAAAGAGATGTCAAAGATTCGAGAAAGATATATCATGCTAACAGTAATCAAAAAGAACATGAAGAAGCTATATTAATCTTAGACAAAGCAGACTTCTGAGGAAGGAAAATTATCGGTGAGAAAAAGGAGTATTGCATAATGATAAAATTACCACTTTCCCAAGAAGGTATAATAATCTTTCAAGTGCATACAACTAACAAAAGAGCATCAAAATACGTGGTGCAAGATCTGATAGAACTGCAAGGGAAAAAGATGGATCTACTATTATAGTTGGAGACTTTAACATACTTCTATCAGTAATTGACAAATTCAATTAGCAGAAAATCGGTAATATAAACTGAACAGTTTCACCACGTGGATCTAATCTACATGTACAGAATATTTCATAAAACATTACAAGAATACACATTCTTCTGAAGCTCATCAACAACAATCACCAAGATAGACTGCATTCTGGATCATAATCACAATTTAACTAATTTAAAAGAATATATATCATACAAAATATGCTATCATAACACAATGAAATTAAACTAGAAACCAATAACAGAATGATAGCCAGAAACCCCAATAAACTTGAAGATTAAACAACACATTTTTAATTATGTTTTTTATTTTGACTCTAGTATGATTAACATAAAGTGTCACATTAGTTTCAAGTGTACAATATATTGATTTGACAATTTTTTACATGACTCATTGCCCATCATGATTAGTACACTCTAAATCCCCATTTTATTTCTTCCATCCTCACACCTACCCGCCTCTGATAACTCTCTGTTTCTTCTCTATAGTTAAGAGTCTTGGTTTTGGTTTGTTTATTTTTTCCTGTAAACAACATACTTTTATTTTTATTTATTGGATTTTTTTATTGGAGTTTGATTTGCCAACATATAGTATAACACCCAGTGCTCATCCTGCCAAGTGCTGCCATAGTACCTGACACCCAGTCACCTGATCCCCCTGCCTCCGCTTCCACTACCCCTTGTTCACTTCCCAGAGTTAGCAGTCTCTCATGTTTTTTCACCCTATCTGATTTTTCCAATTCATTTTCTCTCCTTTCCCCTATAATCCCTTTCACTATTTTTATATTGCCCATATGGTGAAACCATATAATGATTATCCTTATCCAATTGACTTCACTCAGCATAATACCCTCCAGTTCCAGCCACGTCGAGGCAAATGGTGGGTATTTGTCATTTCTAATGGCTGAGTAATATTCCATTGTATACATAGACCACAGCTTCTTTATCCATTCATCTTTCGATGGACGCCGAGGCTCCTTCCACAGTTTGGCTATTGTGGACATTGCTGCTATAAACACTGGGGTGCAGGTTTCCCGACATTTCACTGCATCTGTATCTTTGGGGTAAATCCCCATCAATGCAATTGCTGGGTCCTAGGGCAGATCTATTTTTCACTCTTTGAGGAACCTCCACACAGTTTTCCAGAGTGGCTGCAACAGTTCGCATTGCCACCAACAGTGCAAGAGGGTTCCCCTTTTTCCACATCCTCTCCAACATTTGTTGTTTCCTGTCTTGTTAATTTTTGCCATTCTCACTGGTGTGAGGTGGGATATTATTGTGGTTTTGATTTGTATTTCCCTGATGGGAAGTGATGCGGAACATTTTCTCATGTGCTTGTTGGCCATGTGTATTTCTTCTGGTAAAATATCTGTTCATGTCTTTTGCCCATTTCATGATTGGATTGTTTGTTTCTTTGGTGTTGAGTTTACTAAGTTCTTTATAGATCTTGGATACTAGCCCTTTATCTGATAGGTCATTTGCAAATATCTTCTCCCATTCTGTGGTTATCTTTTAGCTTTGTTGACTGTTTTTTTTTTTGCTGTGCAAAAAGAGTGTTTTTTTTTGTTTTGTTTTGTTTGGTTTTTTTGTTTTGTTTTGTTTTTGTTTTTGTTTTTTTGTTTTTGCTTTTGTTTCCCTTCATAGACGTCTTGCAAGAAGTTGCTGTGGCCACGTTCAAAAAGGGTGTTGCCTGTGTTCTCCTCTAGGATTTTGATGGATTCTTGGTTCACATTTAGGTCTTTCATCCATTTTGAGTTTATCTTCGTGTATGGTGTAAGAGAATGGTCTAGTTTCATTCTTCTGCATGTGGATGTCCAATGTTCCCAGCAGCATTTATTGAAGAGACAGTCCTTTTTCCAGTTTATAGTCTTTCCTGCTTTGTCGAATACTGCTTGACAATAGAGTTGAGGGCCCATTTCTGGGTTCTCTAGTCTGTTCCATTGATCTATGTGTCTGTTTTTGTGCCAGTACCACACTGTCTTGATGATCACAGCTTTGTAGTACAACTTGAAACCCGGCATTGTAATGTCCCCGACTCTGGTTTCCTTTTTCAATATTGCCCTGGCTATTAGGGGTCTCTTCTGATTCCACACAAATCTTAAGATTATTTGTTCCAACTCTCTGAAAAAATTCCATGGTATTTTGATACGGATTGCACTGAACGTGTAAATTTCCCTGGGCAGCATAGACATTTTTACAATATTAATTCTTCCAATCCACGAGCATGGTATGTTTTTCCATCTCTTTGTGTCTTCCTCAATTTCTTTCAGAAGTGTTCTGTAGTTTTTAGGGTATACATCCTTTACCTCTTTGGTTAGGTTTATTTCTAGGTATCTTATGCTTTTGGTGCAATTGTAAATGGGATTGACTCATTAATTTCTCTTTCTTCAGTCCCATTGTTAGTGTATAGAAATGCCACTGATTTCTGGGCATTGATTTTTGTATCGCACCACATTGCGGAATCACTGTATGAGTTCTAGCAATCTTAGGGTGGAGTCGTTTGGGTTTTCTCTATACAGTATTGTGTCATCTATGAAGAGGGAGAGTTTGACTTCTTTGCCAATTTGAATGCCTTTTATTTCTTTTTGTTGTCTGATTGCTGAGGCTAGGACTTCTAGTACTATGTTGAATAGCAGTGGGGAGAGTGCACAACACTGTCATGTTCCTCATCTTAGGGGAAAGGCTGTCAATGTTTTCCAGTTGAGAATATATTTGCTGTGCGCTTTTCATAGATAGCTTTTAAGATGCTGAGAAATGTTCCCTCTGTCTACACTCTGAAGAGATTTGATCAGGAATGGATGCTGTATTTTTTTTTTTTGGATGCTGTATTTTATCAAATGCTTTCTCTGCATCTATTGAGAGGATCACATGGTTCTTGTTTTTTCTCTTGTTGATGTGATCTATCATGTTTTTTTACAAGTAATGAACCAACCTTGCATCCTGAGGATAGATCCCACTTGGTCTTGGTGAATAATCTTCTTAATGTACTGTTGGATCCTATTGGCTAGTATCTTGTTGAGAATTTTTGCATCTGTGTTCATCAGGCATATTGGTCTATAATTTCCTTTTCAGAGGGGTCTTTGTCTGGTTTTGGAATTAAGGTGATACTGGCCTCATAAAATGAGTTTGGAAGTATTCAGTCCCTTTCTATCCTTTGGAACAATGTTAGTAGAATAGGTATTATTTCTTCTTTAAATGTTCAACAGCGTGATCCTGAAGACCTGGAATCGAGTCCCATATCAGGCTCCCTGCACGGAGCCTGCTTCTCCTTCTGCCTGTGTCTCTGCCTCTCTCTCTCTCTCTCTCTGTCTCATGAATAAATAAATAAAATCTTTAAGAAAAAAAAAGTTTGATAGAATTCCCCTGGGGAACCATCTGGTCCTGGACTTTTGGGTCTTCGGAGGTTTTTCATAAATGCTTCAATTTCCTCCCTGGTTATTGGCCTCTCCAGGTTTTCTATTTCTTCCTGTTCCAGTTTTGGTAATTTATGGTTTTCCAGAAATGCATCCATTTCTTCTAGATTGCATAAATTATTGGCTTATAGCTGCTCATATGTTTTTCAAATCCTTTGTATTTCCTTGGTATTTGTTGTGATCTCTCCTTTTTCATTCATAATTTTATTAACTTGAGTCTTTTTTATTTTTAATAAGGATGTCTAGGGAATTATCCTTCTTATTAATTGTTTCAAAGAACCAACTCCTGATTTTGTTGATCTGTTCTACAGTTCTTCTGGTCTGTATTTCATTGAGTTCTGCTCGAATCTTTATTATCTCTCTTCTTCTGCTTGGTGTACATTTTATTTGCCATTCTTTCTCCAGTTCCTTTAGATGTGAATCTAGTTTGTGTATTTGTGGGTTTTTTTCCAAATTTTTGAGGGATGCTTGTATTATGATGTATTTCCCTCTTAAGACTGCTTTTGCTGTATCCCAAAGATTTTGAATGGTTGTATCTTCATTTTCAATAGTTTCCATGAATCTTTTTAATTCTTCTCTAATTTCCTGGTTGACCTTTTCATCTTTAGGCAAGATGCTCTTTAACCTCCACATGTTTGAGTTTCTTCCAAATTTCTTCTTCTGAGTGAGTTCAAGTTTCAAAGCATTGTAGTCTGAAAATATGCAGGGGACAATTCCAATCTTTTGGTATTGGTTAAGACCTGATTTGTTACCCAGTATGTGGTCTATTCTGGAGAAAGTTCCTTGTACACTTGAGAAAAATTTGTATTCCATTGCATTTAGATGGAAATTTCTGTATATATCTGTGAAATTCATCTGGTTCAGTGTATCATTTGAAGCTCTTCTTTCTTTGGAGATGTTGTGCTTAGAAGGTCTGTCATTTTCAGAAATCACCGTGTTGAAGTCTCCCAGTGTAAATGTAGTATTATCTAAGTATGTCTTTACTTTGGTTATTAATTGATTGATATACTTGGCAGCTCCCACATTCGGGGCATAAACATTCATGATTGTTAGCTCCTCTTGTTGGATAGACCCTCTAAGTATGATATAATGTCTCTCTTCATCTCTTACTACAGTCTTTGGGAGAAACTTTATCTGATATGAGGATTGCTACCTCTGCATTCTTTTGAGGACCATTTAAATGGTAAATGATTCTCCACCCTTTCATTTTAAGGCTGTAGGTGTCCTTAGGTCTAAAATGAGTCTCTTATAGACGGAAAATAGATGGGTCAAGCTTTTTTATCCAGTACAAAAACCTGCATCTTTTCACGGGATCATTTAGCCCATGCACGGTCAGAGTAACTATTGAAAGATATGAATTTAGGGTCATCGTCATACCTATCCAGTCCCTGTTTTTGTGGATTATTTCTTGGTACTTCCTCTTTCTGTTATAGGGTCCCCCTTTATATTTTTGCAGAGCTGGTTTGTGGTCACATATTCTTTCAGTTTCTTCCTATTTTGGAAGCTCTTTATCTCTCCGTCTATTCTGAATGAGAGCCTTGCTGGATAGAGTATTCTTGGATGCATGTCCTTCTCATTTAGGACCCTGTATATGTCCTGCCAGCTCTTTCTGGCCTGCCAGGTCTCTGTAGAGAGGCCTTCTGTTAACCCAGTACTTCTCCCCATAAAGGTTAGGGATTTCTTGTCTCTTGCTGCTTTAAGGATCTTCTCTTTATCTTTGGAATTTGCAAGTTTCACTATTAAATGTCTAGGTGTTGAATGGTTTTTATTGATTTTGGGGGGGGAACCTCTCTATCTCCTGGATCTGAATGCCTGTTTCCCTTCCCCAATTTATGGAAGTTCTCAGCTATGATTTGTTCACATATGCTTTCTGGCCCTCTGGCCCTCTTGGCATTTTCTGGACTCCAATTATATATAGATTCTTCCTTCTGAGGCTACCAGTTATTTCCCTTAACCTTTCCTCCTGGTCTTTTAATTGTTTTTCTCTTTTTTCATCAGTTTCCTTCCTTGCCATCAACTTGTCTTCTATGTCACTCTCTCTTTCTTCTACCTCATTAACCCTCATCATTTGGACTTTCAGTTTGGATTGCATCTCATTTAATTGATTTTTAATTTTGGCCTGATTAGATCTAAATTCTGCACTCATGAAGTCTCTTGAATCTTTACATTTTTTTTTCTAGAGCCATCAGTAGCTTTATAATTGTGCTTTTGAATTGGCTTTCTGACATCAAATTGTACCTCATAATCTGCAACTCTATGACAGACAGTGCTGTTTCTGATTCTTTCTTTTGTGGTGACTTTTTCCTTCTAGTCATTTTGCTCAGTTCAGAGTGGCTGTATGAGTAGGCTGCGTCAAGAATATCAACCACGGGATCCCTGGGTGGCGCAGCGGTTTGGCGCCTGCCTTTGGCCCAGGGCGCGATCCTGGAGACCCGGGATCGAATCCCACGTTGGGCTCCCAGTGCATGGAGCCTGCTTCTCCCTCTGCCTGTGTCTCTGCCTCTCTCTCTATCTCTCTGTGACTATCATAAATAAATAAAAATTAAAAAAAAAAAAGAAAAAAAAAAAAAGAATATCAACCACGACCTAACTAAATTTCACCCTAGATGATTCTGCCGAGGTCAGAGACCAGAAAATGAAAACAAAGTTCAGAACAAAACAAAACAGAAGGACCACTAAAGTGAAAAACAAATTTTAAAATGAAGTAGTAAAAAATAAAAGGCCAAGAATCCGAAAGAAGAAAAAAAGAAAAAAGAAAAATGAAGAGAAAAAAGCAAAAGAGGAAAAAAAGAGAAAGAGAGAAGAAAAAAAGGGGGGGTGTGACTGGAAGGTGGTGGTGGTGGTGACGAAGTTTTAGTGGAGGAAGAATGTAGTCTACCTGAGGGGTCCTAGAGGGTGATCCTCTTGTTTCTGAGAATATTAAGTTCTGTATGTTAGAAGATGCTCAGTCCCAAATTTATATAAACCAGAAATATGTGTAGAAGGCCCCAACATTGACCACCAAAAGATAAATGAGATAAAAGGAGGGGGCAGAATGGGAATGAAGAGAGAATATAATCTCATGGAAAGAACCAGCAGGATACCACTTGGTTTTGAGTGCATCCTGGTCATGTTTTAGAAGGTATTAACTTCTGCCATTGTAGAACAAAATGAGGCAGAGAAAAGAAAAAAACAGAAAACAAAAGAACATAAGTCATATACCTCCCAAAATTATGTTGAGTATGTTGAAGGGATTCTCAAAGTGGGAAATATACCTAAGATCTATAATTGTAGAAATATGAGAGTCAAAAAGGAAGATACCTAAAAATGAAGAGGTGGTAAAATGTAGTTAAGGTTGGAAAAGAGGAAAAATATTGGAAATATTTAGTCCAATATAAAAATGAGTTGTACTGGAAAAAGGGGGGAAATAGGAGGGGTAGGCTCTAGTTCTATATACTGTAAATCCCTTGACTTGCCCTGGAACTTTCCAGAGCTGCTTGGTCAAGAACTTGCTCTTCCCCTGTCCTTCCTGCTGGTCTTCTGGGAGAGGGGCTTGCTGTGCTGATTCTCAGCTGTGTGCACCTGGGGGAGCTGCCCCGCCCCCTGCCAGGTGCTCCGCTCAGTGGGAGCTGTTTATCCTGTGAGGCCCCTGTTCCCTGGTGGCCCTGCCTCTCCCAGGCACAGGGTAACAGAAGGAGGAACAACCCCACTGGTGGCCGCCAGCTCTCCAGCCCTGGAGTCAGCTTGTTGTGCCCAAGATCGCGAATCCGAGAAACCGCCAAGGAGCCGACACCGATGCAATCACACGAGGGTTTATTTACAAGCTGGAGCCTGGAACCAAGTATACCCGACGCAGCAGAGCAGGGACTTGGACCCCGAGACTAAGAGGCTTAGCAACTTTATAGGGGCCAGTGGCCAATGGGATACGCAGAAAGTTGCACAGTCATGCTGGTCCGCTGAGCCGGATTTCCGATTAGGGTGTGTCCTGGTCTTTGATTAGGGCATGGCAGTGCCCTAAGTAATAAGCAGGTCAGCGCAAGGTGCAGCCCAGAATAGAGTCAGTCCTGCTGTTTGTCCATGGGTAGGGGATTTTGTTCAATTTCCTGGGTCCCACAAGCTCCTGCAGTAACTCCCGCAGTTCCCAGTCCGCACTGGCCTGGATGCTCCGGGACGGGGGTGCTGACCTGCACAGCTCAGGGCCACCTGGAAGCAGGAGAGTCCTCACTGTCCTGGTCCCTCCCCGCTTCCGCCTGTCCTGGGTGGAGTGCAGGATCCTGGGCTGTGTCCCCCGGTGCCCTGGGATCCAGGGCCTGCGCTGCTGGAATCGCACTCCCAGCCCCTGGCTCCCCAAGGCAGCAGGCCCAGCCCCCTCCGCCTGGAGCTGCCGCCTGACCGACAGGCTTCTCCTCAATGCCCCGCTGGGCATGCGCTCCAGCCCTTTACTGAGCTCGGCCGGCGGTGTGTGGGGCGCTTTACCCGAGGCGCACTTCCTCTGTTAGTGACCCCGGGAACCTGGAGGCTCCACTGTCCCTCCTGCAGTTCTGCCCAGTTTCCTTGCTGAGCACCTCTCCCCTTAGGAAGAATCCGGGGCAGATTGTTAAAGTTCCTGCTTCTCCAGGGCTGGGCTCTCCTGTCCTCTCCTGCCTGGCCCCTTGTGGAGGCCCTCCCCCACTAGATTCTTTTTATCTTCCGCCTTCCTACCTTGTTAGATGCACAAACTGTTCTCTCTGTAGCATTCCAGCTGCTCTCTCTTTAAATCTCAGGTCGAATTCGCAGGTGTTCAGGGTTGAAAGTTATCTAGGTAAATTGGTGGGGCCGGGTGAGGTGAGGACCCTACTCCTCCGCCATCTTGCCCCGCTCCCTTCCAACAAACATATTTTAAAATTACATGTGGATCAAAAAAGAATCCTCAAGAAAATTTAAAAATACTTTGAACTATAGGAAAGTAAATGCACAACTTATCAAATTTTGTGAGGTACAATGAAAACAGTGCTTAGAGGAATTTTATAGACTTGAATGCAAACATTAGAATTGAAGAAAGTTATAAAATGAATGTTCTAAGCTGCCACCTTAGGAAACTAGAAGTAACAATAAATTTACCACAAGTAAGAAAAATAATTTTTAAAATAAGATTTAGAGCAGAAATCAATGAAATTGAAAATAAGAAATCAGTACTTTAAATGTGCTAGTAGTATAGATCTTAAAAACTCTCACCATATGCACACACACACACAACTATGTGAAGTAATGGATATGTTAATTATCTTGATTGTGGTAATAATTTCATAAGGTATACATATATCAAAACATCAGGCTGTATACAGTAAATCAACCAAACCATAAGCTTATTCTTTGAAAATATTGATAAAATTGATAAAACTCTACCCAGATTAACTAAGAAAAAAAAAACAAGACATAAATTGCTAATATCAGAAATCTAAGAGAAGCCATCACTACTAATCTAAAGGACATTAAATGATTAAAAAATATTATGAACCATTCTATAACCATAAATCTGGTAACCTAGATTTTGTCTAATCATAAAAAAAATCACAAGGGAGAAATAATCTGAAGACGTTGATTTTTTTCAAAGAAATTCAATCAATAATAACCTTTTCAAAAATACAGCACTATAGAACAGTTCATAAAAAAACAGAATACACATTCATAGCGTGATCATCCCCAAATCCCTGCCATATCTGAACCTGGTTTGATGCTTGCATGATCTTTTCCAAACGTGTTTTTGTCTTTTACTGTGACTTTTAATTTTTCTTGAATGCCACATATGATGTATTGAATAAAAGGAATTGAAGAAAATAGTCCTTTAGTGTTAGGTTTTAGATTTATCTGGCTAGACATTAGGCTGTACCTGTGGGTGTCAGAAATTAGTTTCCTCTGGTGTTATTGTTTTTGCCTTCCCTGTTGTCTTAGAGTTTCCCTAGAAACTTACTCTTTTTTTTCTTAAATCAGTCTGAGACATGCTATTCTTTCTATTGTATTCTCCTATTATTATTGTTATACAGGACCCCTACTGATGTTGTGATAAAATGTGGGAGGAGAAGTGTTCTTATAGTCCTATGATTGGGTCTTAGACTATTAGTGACCCTTTGTTCTGGTATGTGACCCTCACAAGTGTTTCTCAGGTACTACCACTCCTTTACCTGAAATGGAAATTTAGAGGGGGCTGAAGTTGATGTAATCCTTCCCCCACAAAGAAGGCTTGATGGGGCTGGACTTAGGTAGTTAGACTCTAGTAAAATTGATACTCTGGAAGGTGAACCTTGTTAAGAACAAAGAAGTTTTGGGTGAATTTCAAAAGACTATTTTTTTCTCCTCCACTTACTGGAAGCTTAAGAAGATTTTCTTCTGATCTTCACTGTAAAAACCCAGGAGATCCTTGAAGTAAAACTCACCAAAGTATGGGGACCAATATTGGAGTTTTTAACCTTCAACTGTGTCTACATTGGGTCTCCAGCAATTCATCATAGTAGCATATGTTTGCCTACTTGGTACTAGTTCCCATATTTGTTTCTGCTCCTGAACTTCTGCTCTCTTAAGTTATGATTCTTTGTGTGTAGCTTCGTGTCTCTTCAATGGATTCTGTAGTTTGCTCTGTGGCCTTGATTCTCTGATGAGTCTAAGAAGAGGTGTTCATTTTCAGATTGTTCAGCTTTTTTCTTGTTGTGAGGATTGGAGTGATGGCTTCCAAACTCCTTAGATGCCAGAACAGAAACTAGAAGTCTCTATTTTTTTTAAATCATCATTTCTTCAACTCAGAGTTACATGAAGATCACTTTTTATATTGTCACCTTTAGTAGCCTTCTGTTATTTCATAGATGCTTTCTTTAAGTTCTCCTATATTCGAGGAACTTTGTACTTCTTATTATTGTTTTATTTTCTTCTTCTGTTTCAGAATTTCTTAATCTTAGCCCTCTAGACATTTGGGGCAAGATAATTAGTTGTCCTGGGGGTATATTTTGTGAATTGTAAGATGTTTAGCACCATCTCTGGCCTAAAGGGTTTTAGCACCATCTAATAGATTCCTGCAGCACCTCACTAATTGTGATAATCAAACTACTAGCGTACATTGCAGAATATCCCTTGGGAGAAAATTATACCCGGTTGAAAGCCACTGTTCAATCTATATTGTCTCTTCATTTTTTAATTTTCTTTTCTAGATTTTTTTTGTCTTGGTCTCATTTGTTAAAGCTTTCTTAAAAATCTTGGAAGCTTTAAAAGAATGAGGACTTAAAAAGCCAGTTGTAAGCCTTAAACATTTGAGTGGGCCTTATTGAGCAGAGTGCTTTATGATGATGAAAGTGGTTGACCATTGATGGGTCTTTTCCTGTATCCATTCAGTTTTTCCAAAGATAAATTTTCTCATATCTATCTGGCACATAGATGTACCTGGCTACAGTAACTTCTTTTCATTTCACCCTTAAAACTTTGTGCTCCACTAATTTTTCTAAATCAATATTTTAAAGGAATAATCAAGTTATTCCTTGTTTAAAACTTCAGTGATTCTTCACTACCCAGAGAAGTAACAATGGTGCTCTTGACTTTTAGGTCAATGTTCAGTATGACAAATCATTCCATTTTCTACATTTATTTACCACTGTTTACCTGACGTCAAATAGAACATGTGCTCATCCTGCCTCCAGAGCTTTGGTTCCTATTGTTTCTTACTTTCTTACTGGTGGAGCTACTTTTCTCTTTCAGGAAATATTAGCCTTTCCTTTGAACACCATTTGAAATGCCATGTTTTAAACGCCATGTCATTTTTCTAAATCTTTTTTATTTACTTGTGATAACTCCCTTCTCTGAACTTTGTCATACTTTTATTCTATATTTTGTTTCATTTGCAAAATATGATATTTTGCTTTATATCACAGTTATAAATTGTGAACTCATTATTCTCCTGGATTATAAAATCTTTGAGAACAGGGTTCAATCATTTTTATATGTTCTGCACCATATAGTACAGAATCTCACACATAGATGGTACTAAAATATGTTGGTTGTATATAAATTTTTAAAAATCTATATCAATGACAGCAAAAATGCCATTGCTTTCATGAAGACTTCCTGATTATTCAAGATTTTTTTCTATTTCTCTCTAGTCTGAAATTCTATAGTACCCAATCTCTGTACCAGTTGTTTCAGCAGTTAATTACTTATTTAATGGTACCATGTGTCATCCCTGGTAGTTTAAAAGTTGCTTGAGGGCTGGGGCAGTTTTCATTATCTCTTTTGTATTCTTTATAGTGCCTTGAATACATAAGTGGATTCATGAATACTTGTTGAATTAGATTGAACATAGTAGTCTTTCATATTTCTTTCAAAATGCCACACATTTGGCATGCAAATTAAGCATCAATAAATTAGTGGACGATTGTGAAAATATCCTGAAAGTTGCCCATAAAATTCAGCTTCTTTAGAGGAATATTTTTCTCATCAAGATAGGCTACTAACTCCATTCCAGCTTCATTTACTCTAAAATGATTTATTACAAAGCTAGAATTTGGTGTACACATTATTATTCTGTATAACCAACCATTTGTTCATCCTTCAAGTCTTTATTTCAAAAGGATTTTTCCCATTACTCATTTCTTTGTACTTTTCAAAATATAAGTATTGTACCTGCTATTTTGCCTTTGCCTTCTTTATTGGCAGGATTCCAATCACAGTGAATTATCGTCAAAATAAGAAGTATATTTCTCAGTCAAGAGAAAAACTACATGTAAATAAATCTTCCTTAAAGTTTCACATATTTCCCAATGTGAGAAATACATTTTCAGGAAGTAATGTAGAATCTGGTTATAGAGAGGAATATGATTCCCTCTTTAATATTCATCTGACATTTATGTTTTATAGGTTTATATGTGACTTCAGAGTTGATCAGGGCAATACTAATACTATTCCTCCCTCTTGAAGTTGATAGTTATTGAAAGCATTATAATTAACAGAAACCTCTATTATTTTTTACAGAAAATTAATATTTTTATTTTATTCATTTATTTTTTACAGAAAATTAATAATTAAAAACTTCATAGAATTTGCTTTATTATTTTAATGAAGGCAGTGAACTTATATAAATCTAGAAGCTAACTATGAGGCTTTATTATCAATTTTTAAATCATCACATTGTGATCATCAGAATTTTTAAATTACTAATTACTTCTTAATTTGATATGTCCCAGGTGTTAACATATGGTCTAGACAATAAAAATAGCTGAACAATATATATGACAGAAAATCACTGACCACACTAACCCGTTTTTTTGACATATATGCCACTTTCTAAAATCATGTCAGTCTATTTTACAAATAGGACCAGAGTAGCTCCAAATCATTACTCCTCAATTAACATTAATATGCCAGATACTTTTACTGATATATTTATTATACACACACACAGAAAAAACTCAAGGTTTTCAAGGTTTTTATTTCAAGATTTCAAGAGGAAGCTGCAGGGAAATTTGCCAAAGGTATTTGAAAATACCACTGTGGAATCTTCAAATTTAAAAGAGAAGAATGGGAAAAGTATAAAATTAATTTTATTGTTTTCTAGTGATGACCAGGATGTTTAAATGTAAACACTTCATAAAAAATGGGCCTCATTTTCATTATCATTTTAATATGCTTTCAGACATATGCAGTATTATTGCTATATTACTAATGGTGTTCTTTCAAGCCTGCCTTCACACCCAATGCTTTTAAACTGCTATTATAATGCTTTTTTATAACAATTTCTATTTAAATGCAAAGTCCTATGGGGCTAAGCATTGCTGGCTTTTTCTTTTTATGTGCATTTTTAGAATACAATTCAACTTAACATTTCCTCCATTTATTGATTTTATGATGAAAATAAAATGCCTTAAAATATTTTGTAAATAATATTATTTTTATATTTACTGCAAAATATCAGACTGGAAAATTAACATATAACTAAACATTTTACAATTATTGGAACTTTTTAAAGATTATTACTCACTCCTGTCTCTTACTGTTCCAAGCAAAACCTTTATTTCATCATAATGTCTGAAATGTATCTCTTCAGAGAATATATACTTTCATATTGCTTTAAAATACTATTCTCTTTATAGCTGTGAGCATCCATAAGATTGTACTTTGGCTTGTTGTATGAGGCTCAGATTTTCACTATGTGAATTCTTACTTGCTGGTAACTTTTAATTAGCTATGTAGGTAGACCAAAACACTAATAAAAATTTCAGTTAGAACAAAAGTTCTGCCTTAATCTGGTGTTTTGAAATTTAAAAATTTTACTCTGTCCCTTCCCCTTCTGTTTGGGCTTCTATAAGGCACTGCATAATACAATTTGTTTCCCATTCCTTATTAATCTTCATATTGGAAGTCTCCATCATTTCCTAAATTTGCATTCCATGTCCAGTTTCATCACTAGCCTATCTTAGCTCTCATTCTTTCAAAGACTGGAGAAATAGTAAAACAAAATTTATGAAGAAGAAAATGGAGGGGGGCGGGAAGAGGCAAGGTGGTGGAAGAGTAGGGATCCTCATTCCATCTGGTCCCCCAAACTTACCCAGAAAATGGAAAGCAAAGAAGATGGCAAAAACAGAGGGAGATTCATAGAATGCTTGAAGTAAAAGAGAGCCTTAGAACTTTCAATTTTGCCTTAAGATGGAGTAAACTCATTCCATTGCATTTCTCTCACTGTATACAGCTATGAAACCTGGATAGAATGCATAAGGCAGGTATTTGAGCTTTCTAAAAAGTAAATATTAACAGTCAGGTTAGGGAAAATGACTGGAATCTGAAATGCCCCCAAACTGGTGGTGAATTTACCATTTTCTCTTTACCAGTATCTCCCAGTCTGAAATTAATGAATCCAAGTGGCACCAAAATGCAGAAAAAAGAGACCTGAGAAGCCTTCTAATTCTAGCTAAAGGAGAATGAAGGGAAACTCCTAAAGTTCAGAGAGAGGGGAAAAATCCCTCATAAATAAATATTTTATTTTCTCTCTTCTTTCTCTCTCCAATCCCCAAGTAATTCTATGGTGGTTGTGGCAGCAGGAGCCAAAACTCTGATTAAGGGGAACCTTCATTTCTATTCAGTGGATTTGTGGTTCCAAGAGTATGAGGACAAAATTTGTTCCCCATTTTCTCGTTCTTCCTATAACTTGGGCCCTCTCAGATAGGGACAACTGCATAAGTGTATAGTAGAGTCAGGAAATCGAAGCCCAACTTTCTGGACAGAGGAGTGAAAAGAGGAGCCTTAGGGAAAAGAGGAGGAATCACTGAGAGGGAGGAGCTGGGACAGTGAACTCATAACATTGTTTATGAAATTCTAGGTTCACCCTTAAATGGCTCATGCAGTGGATCTGTTCCTATTCAACACAGCAAAAACTTTGAACACTAAACTAATAGACCAAAGCTCAGATTCCAGATTGATGGCACATGGTAGATGAATCAGAACAGTACCGTAAATACTTTGAAAACTGTATTGTCATTGGAACCATATTGGAACCATTGTCATTTGAACAGAATGTGAGAAGGAAAGATGAGATTGAAAAAAAAGGTTGGCTAGGTTCTAAAACAAAAATATCAGTGTTATTCTTGGGATTTAAATAAGACTCAGTGTTTCATAATATGTTCAAAATATCTAGGATACATAAGTGAGTTCAATATCAATGCACAGGGAACAGAAGCAAATGCCAAAATGACACAGATTTGGAATAATCTGACAAAGATTTAAAATAGCTATTACAAAAATGACATAGGAGGCAATCACAAACTCTCTTAAAACTAGGGATATTTCAGAAAAATTCAAATCTAAAAAGGAATCAAATGGAAAGTTTAGAACTAGAAGTGCTTTAAGGAAAGAAGGAAGGAAGGAAAAAAAGAAAAGAAAAGAAAAAAAGAAAAGAAAAGAAGGAAGGAAGGAAGGAAGGAAGGAAGGAAGGAAGGAAGGAAGGAAGGAAAAGAAGGAATGGAAGAAAAGAAAAAAGTAAGAAAAAAAGAAAATATAGAAAAGATGAAAACAAAAAAAAAAAACCAAAATTTACCTGATAGAAAAAAAATAACAGAATGGAAATAATGGAAGAAACAGTGAACACAAGTAAATCTATAATTATATCAAAAAAATTAAAGTCTTACTCCTCTAACTTGAACGATTATCAAACTGGAAAAAATCCTAGCTGTATGTTGCTCAAAAGAGACAACCATTAAATGTAAGTAAGAAATAAGTTTTATTTTATTTTCTTAAAGATTTTATTTGTTTATTCATGAGAACCACACACACAGAGAGGCATAGACACAGGCAGAGAGAGAAGCAGCCTCCATGCAGGGAGCCTGATGTGGGACTTGATCCCGGGATTCCAGGATCATGCCCTGGGCTGAAAGCAAGCACTTAACCACTGAGCCACCCAGGCATTCCAAGAAACAAGTTTTAAATAAAATAATAAAAGTATGTGATGAAAATATTCAACAATAAACTTGTAGAGCTACAAAAATTTCAAATATAATTGTCTTAAAGTTAAGAATTGTTATTAAGTATAAAGAAAGATATCATAATGATAAAATGGTCCATCAACTAAGAACATATAACTATTCAGAATTTTTATGATTTTAATTACATATTTTAAAAACAGAGAGAAAGAAAATGACAAAATTAAAAAGACAAACTTCAGAATCAGAATGGGGGATGTTAGCAGATATCTCTCAATACTTGTTAGGCAAAAAATCAGTAAGGATAAAAAAACTCAGGGGACAATTATCAAATTTTATTTAATTTGCCAGAGCACCTGTAAGAAAAACATCTTAGCAAAGCATGTTTTTCTGAGATTATAACATTTATAAATTTTCTAAAATTCATTATATGCTCAGTTATGAAACAGTTTCCAATAAATTTTATAGGAGTAACATCATACTGGGTATATTATCTATACTTAACTGAATTAATAAAAAAACTTAAAAATAATAACAAAACCTCCAGTGCTTTAAAAATCAGGCACAACATCTTCATAGAAGAGGATGAAAGAGGACGAAAGCAAAATTAGAGACATGAGCAAAAATTAATAAAATAGAAAACAATATAAAATACATGAAATTAGCAAAGCTAAGAGTTGGTTTTTGGAAATTTCTAATACAATTTATAACAGCTTGTCACAACTGACCAAGAAACAACAAAAGAGGCACGGACTTCCAATATCAGGAATAAGAACGGGAGTAATACTACACGTCATACAGATGTTATTGACACAAAAAGTATAAATGGATTTATGTCATAAATCCTATACTATTTAAATATACATGTGCTTTCCCCCAGTATATACACGTTAATTTTTTTCTTTTCTTTTTCAATGCATGTATACCCTTTCAAAGTGAGAAATGCCCACAGGCTCATCTAGTTACCAAATCTAGCTTGAAACAAATGATGTTTGGTTTTTGCATTTAATTGTTAAGTTCAGATGTGGCTTCTTTACCTAAAGAAGATAAATTTCAGGGTGCCTTGGTGGCTCAGTCAGTTAGGCTTCTGCCTTTCTTTCAGGTCATGATCTCAGGGTCCTGGGATAGAGATGAAACCTTGGGCTCTCTGCTCAGTGGGGAGTCTGCTTCTCCCTATCCCCTGTCCCTCCCCCCTGTTCACACTCTCTCTTAAATAAATAAAATCTTAAATAAAATAAAAAAGATAAATTTCCCACCCCCAACTTACTCATTATACAATGATGGAGAAGGAATAAAGCAGCTTCATTTGAAGTGGAAGGGGAAGGGACTCACAGTTATTGTTGGTCCTCAGTATATATCATAACTTACTGGAAAGGATTAGTATTGATTTCCTCTCTTCAGTAGGATAAGCTATTTGCTGATGTGATGGATTAATTATATTAATTGATTTTTGAATATTGAGTTAGCCTTTTATATCTGGAATAAATCCTACTTGATCATCCTGTATTATTTATTTTATACATTGTTGAAGTCAATTTGCTAATATTGTGTTGAGGGTTCCTGCATCTATGTTCACTGCAGATATTGGTCTGCTCTATTCCCTTCTTGTAATGTTTTTACGAGGTTTTGGTATTAGAGAAATGCTGGCCTTGTAGAATTAGTTAGAAAGTATTCCCTCTGCTTCCATTAGCTGGGAGAGATTGTGAAGAATTGGTATGATTTCTTAAATTATGGTGGAATTTATGGTGAAACCATCTGGGCCTGGTACTTTGTTTTGGAAGGTAATTAATTATTAAGTCGATTTCTTTCATAGATATAGGCTTATTCGGAGTAGATATTTCTGCTTGTTTGAATTGTGGTAGCTATCTTTTTCAAATAATTTGTCCATTTTATCTAGATTATCAAATTTGTGGGACTAGAGTTGTTCAGAATATTCTATTTCCTTTTAATAATTTGGGATCAGTAGTAATATCTTCCTTTTTTTCTGAAATTAGGAATTTGTGTCTTTTTGTTTTTTTACTCTGGATTAGCCTGGCTGGAATTTTTATCACTGAATCTCCTCAAAGCACAAATTTTTGGTTTTACTAATTTTCTATTGATTTCCTGTTATCAATTTCATTTATTTTTGCTATATTTACTCTTTGCTTTATTTTTATATGTCTCTTCTTCCTCTAGTTTCTTAAGGAGAAAGCTTGGACCGTTAATTTTAGATACTTGTTCTTTAATAATATATGCATTTGATATTATAAATTTCACCTTAAACACACTGTTTATCAATCACACACATTTCGATGAGTAGCTATTTCACCTTCATTTAGTTCAAAATAATTTTAAATTTCTCGTAGGACTTCTTTGACCCATTTGCTACTTAGAAGTGTGTTGTTTACTCTCCAATTATTTTGGGACTTTTCCAGCTACCTTTCTGTTATTTTGTAGCTTAATTCCATTGTGGTCTGAGAGTATGATTTTTCTATTTAAAAAGTTTCTTAAAGTGTGTTTTATAACCAGAAGGTGGTCTATTTTGTTGAACGTTCAATGTGAGCTTGAGAAAAATGTGTATTTTCCTGTTGTTGGATGAAGTGTTTTATAAATGTCAATTAGATACAGTTGATTGATGGTGCTGCTCTGTTCAACTGTAACCTCACTGATTTTCTGCCTGCTGGTCTGTCAATTACTGATAGAGAGGTGTTGAAGTCTCCAACTATAATAGCAGATTCATCTATTTTTCCTTGCAGTTCTATCAGTTTTGCCTTACTCATTTTGACATTCTCCCATTAAGCACATGCACATTAAGATTGTTATGTTATATCATTTTGGGGAAATGACCAGTTTATCATGATAAAATATCTCTTTTTATTCCTGATAATTTCCCTTGTTCTAAAGTATGCTTTATTTGACATTTTTATAGCTATGCAAGTTTTTCTTTTTTTTTGGTTAGTGTTAGCATTATGTATCTTCCTCCATCCTTCACTATTAATATAGTTATATCTTACATTTAAAGTGGATTTCTTGTAGACAACATGTAGTTGGGTCTTGTCTTTTTAATCCATTCTTTAAGTCTCTTTTTTTGGCATATGTAGAATATCACTGCCTAAAATGATTATTGATTTAGTTGAATTAATATGTACCATATTTGTAAATATTTACTATTTTCCTTATTTTTGTCCACTTTTTTGTTTCTTTTGTTTTGAGTGTTTATATAATTCCATTTTTTCCTCTTCTATAAGCTTGTCAATTACAGTTCTTTTGAAGATTTTTTGTGGTTGCTCTAGAATTTATAATACATGTACATTTATGAATAATTTAAGTTCACTTTCATATGACACTCCACCGCTTAATGGCTAATGCGGGTACTTTATAGCAGGGTACTTCCAATTTGTCCCTCTTATCTCTTAAAACATTGCTGTCATTAATTTAAATTATCCATAAGCTATAATTATTCAATACATTGTTGAGATAGTGATTATGAAGAGTTAATTCTGTTAAATCAAATAAAGGCAAGAAAAAATAAAACTTTAATTTATCCTCATGAATCCTTCTCTAATGTGTTTCTCTTTTTTTAACAAAAAGACTTTATTTATTTATTCATGAGACACACACACACACACACAGAGAGAGAGAGAGAGAGAGAGAGAGAATGGCAGAGACATAGGCAGAGGGAGAAGCAGGCTCCATGCAGGGAGCTCGATGTGGAACTTGATCCTGGGACTCCAGGATCATGACCTGAGCTGAAGGAAGACGCTTAACTGCTGAGCCACCCAGGCATCCCTGTGGTTTCCTTTTTCACGTGGTTTTTAGTTTTTGACCTATGTCTTATTCCTTCTCTTCAAAGAATATATTTTAACCTTTGTTACAAGGCAGGTCTACTGGACAAAATTTCTGTTTTTGTTTGTGTGAGAAAGCCTTTAATTCTCCTTCACTTTTTTTTTTAATTTTTATTTATTTATGATAGTCACAGAGAGAGAGAGAGAGGCAGAGACACAGGCAGAGGGAGAAGCAGGCTCCATGCACCGGGAGCCCGACGTGGGATTCGATCCCAGGTCTCCAGGATCGCGCCCTGGGCCAAAGGCAGGCGCCAAACCACTGCGCCACCCAGGGATCCCTCCTTCACTTTTTAATTTTTAAAAAATCTAGTTGAAATTCACATAACATGGAACAATTTTAAACTATACAATTCAGTGCATCACCTGAAAGGGAATTTCCATACCCTTAAAATAGTCAGTCTTTATCCCGCTCCCCAATCCCTGGCCCCTGACAGTCACTAATCTGCTTTTTTTGTCTATAGAGTTACCTACACTGGAAATTTTCTATAATGAAAGCAAATTATATATCTTGATTTTGGTCTTCATTCTTTCATTTAGCATAATGCTTTTAAGGTTCATACATTCTATTGTGTTGAATTGGTACCCTACTGCTTTGCTGAATTCATTTGTTAGTTCTAACAATTTTTTGAAGACTTTTTGGGTTTTCTATATATAAGGTTATATCATCTACAAACAGAGATAATTTTACTTCGCTTCCATTTTGGATGCTTTTTCTTTCTTTTTCTGGCCTAATTACTCTGTCTGGAACTTCCAGTACTATGTTGAATAGAGAGCAGGCATCCTTGCCTTGTTCTGGATTTTATTGGAAAATCTTTCAGCCTTTGAGTATGATGTTTGCTATCGAGTGTTTATATAGGGCTTTTATTATGTTGATTAGTTTCCTTATATTCCTACTTTATTTCATGCTTTTATCATAAAAGAATACTGAATTGGATCAAATGCTTTTTATGTACCAGTTGAGATGTTTTTTTTCCCTTCATTCTGTTGATGTGGCATATTCCATTGATTAATTTTTGTATGTTGAACCATCCTTGCATTTTAGGAATAAGTCCCACTTAGTTCTGGTGTATAATCCTTTTAATATGCTGCTGAGTTCTGTTTGCTAGTACTTTTGGAGGGTTTTTGCATCAATGTTCATAAACAATATTGGTTTATAATTTACTTTCCTTCTAGTATTTTTGCCTGGCTTTGGTATCACGGGAATGCTGGCTTTATAGAATGAGTTAGCACATGTTCTCTTCAAGTTTTTTGAAAGACTTGCAAAACATTATTATTAATTCTTCTTTAAATGTTTGGTAGAATTTGCCAGTGAATCTGTCAGATCCAAGGCTTTTTGTTACTGGTAAATTTCTGATTACTGATTTAACCTCCCTACTAGTTATAAGTCTATTCTGATTTTCCATTTCTTTGTATTTTATTAATGATAGGTTTCTGTTTCTAAGAATTTGTCTATTTCATCCAAGTTCTCCAATTTGATTTTTATTGATTTTCTCTATTGTTTTTCTGCTCTCTATTTGATTTATCTATTTTCTAATCTTTATTATTTATTTCCTTCTTCTAGCTTTGGTTTCATTTGTTCTTAATTTTTTAGTTCTATCAGACTATCCACATTTAACCAAAGCACCCCTCTCTCTTATGGATGTTTCAAGAAAGAGACAACACATGACAATACCCTGAAATTTCCTCTGACTTCTTATTTTATGTCATCATCTGGCATGTAGGTTGAATCACAGGATATAACAGGAGAAAATTTGACCACATGTTTTACTCCATATAAAAAGAGTAACAGGTTTCTCATCCTGATACGACTGGGTCACCACTTGCTTTCCTTTATCTATACTCCACAGTTTAGGGACTGTTATTTATACCACCTAATTTTTAGTAATCAAGGTATTTACCAAATATGAAATGTTTATCTAAAATTAATAGCAGGGATCCCTGGGTGGCGCAGCGGTTTAGCGCCTGCCTTTGGCCCAGGGCGCGATCCTGGAGTCGCGGGATCGAATCCCACGTCGGGCTCCCGGTGCATGGAGCCTGCTTCTTCCTCTGCCTGTGTCTCTGCCTCTCTCTCTCTCTGTGACTATCATAAATAAATAAATAAAAAATAAAAAATAAAAAAAAATAAAATAAAATTAATAGCAAATACTACTATTAGTGGCTTAAATAATAAAGACCTCTATATACAATCAGAAAACTGTAATTCTTTTTAGAACCCTCCAGAAATTTTCCCCTGACTTCTCATTGACTAGCATTTTGTCACAAATAAATCTATAAAATAATCACCAGCAAAGGACTATGAGAATGGCACACATTATTAAGATCAATCATGATTCATCCTCTGTGGCTGTATACATCTCCTCCCTTCCCTGGGCATATTTGCTGACTTAACACAATTTAGCTTCTATAAAATCATGTTGAATGAGGGAATGGCCACTAGGTAAGCAACCAACTCTACCTCAAGCATATATTTCCTTTGATTTCTTTATATCACAGTCTCCTGAGTTTTCTCCCATTTCTCTAACTGCTCATACTTATTTTATGAGTCTTGCTTCTGCTTAACTCTTAAACTCTTAAATGCTGCTATTTAGCTCTTACACTGACTTTTGCTTTTTATCTCCATTTTCCTATTCTATAGACTATTCTACAATATCCTCATCTAGTCTCATGTTTTCAGTTGCCTCATAAGTACAATTGCTATATATATATATATTTTACTATTAGGACTCAGCTTGCTACTGAATATCTCTAACTGAATAATAGGCATCTCAAACTCATGAGGACCAAAACTAACAACTATTTTCTTACAAAACCTATTTCTTCTCTTGTCATTCTAATAGCAATTCATTAAACTGTCCAATAAAGAACCATAAGTGTCATTTTACATTCCTATCTTTCCTCAGTCTCTACATTGAGATAATTACCAAGTCAGGATAAATCTAGTTTTAAAAAGGTGAGAGAAGTTATAGAGTAAGAAATAGATCTAGTAATAAGTCTAAGAAATGTTAATATCTAAAGAATAGCCATGGAGATGAACTACAAAAGAATGCATTGTAATTATAACTAATAATGTACTGTATAATTGAAATTTGCTAGGAGAATAGATCTTAAGTGCTCTCCTCACACACATAAAATGGAACTATGTGAGGTGATGGATATATTAATTGATTATGGTAATTATTACACAAGGTATATTTACTTCAAAACACCATATTGTGCGCTTTAAGTATATTAACATTTTTGTCAAACTTATCCAATAAAACTAAAAAAAAATGAAGAATATACCTAAGTGACAAAAAACAGATATAAAGAGAAAAATATGATGTTCTGGAAGAAAATGAAAAAGGACCTTCAAGAAGGTAGAAATAACTCTTGCAGCCAGAGCCAATAGGGGTGGGCATCTCTCAGGACAAGTGGTGCACACACTGCAAGACCAGGAGTGAGATAAAAACTACCACAAGAAGTGGAAATATAGATTGTAGTGACTTGCTGCCAACACAAAGATTGGCCCCCACCGCACACACACTGTCCGTATTTGGGGAGTCAATAAGAAGTACTATGCCTTGGAGCTAGACATGGGGAACTTCTGGGGCTCTGAATGTTTTATGTGCAAAATAAGGATTATTGGCATTGGTTACAGTGTATCCAACAATGAACTGGTCTGCACTAAGACCCTTGTGAAGAACTGTATTGTGACTGACAGCACACCCTACCAACAGTGGTAGCAGTCTCATTATGCACTATTCTTGGGCCTCAAGAAGGAGGCCAAGTTGACTCCGGAGGAGGAAGAGATTTAAAAAAAAAATGACCAAAGAAAATTCAGAAGAAATATGATGAGAGGAAAAAGAACACCAAAATCAGCAGCCTTCTGGAGGAGGAGTTCTATCAGCACAGGCTTCTTGCATGCATCACTTTAAGACTAGTCCAGTGTGGCCAAGCAGATGGCTAGGTGCTGCTGGGCAAAATGCTAGAGTTCTAACTGTCGAAAATCAAAGCTTGGAAAGGCAAATAAATCTTCCTCCTATCTCTGGTCATGTCATACAAGTGTTTATTGTTCTTTTTAAAAAAAAGATTTTATTTATCCATTCATAGAGACACAAAGAGAGAGAGGCAGAGACACAGGCAGAGGGAGAAGCAGGCGCCATGCAGGGAGCCTGACGTGGGACTCGATCCCGGGTCTCCAGGATCACACCCTGGGCTGCAGACGGCGCTAAACTGTAGCGCCACCAGGGCTGCCTGTGTTTATTGTTCTGAAAAAAAAAAAGTATAGAAATAATCATTTTAAAATAAAGCAAAATAATTTAAGTACAGCAAAGTACCTCTTGTATTTAGCAAAAAAAAAAAAAAAAAGGAACGGAAACCTGATTTTGGTTGGCCAAAGACTGGATGCAGAAAGGAAATTTGAGGATATGTTAATTTGAATACATGTTATTTTTCTCATTTTTTAATTAAAACATTTTTTTTGAATATGTGTTCTTCTTCATCTGTTCTTCCACTCAGCTTCTTGGTTGGAACATTTTAACTAAAATGTGCTTCATGGTAATCTTGTTGGAAATTTTAGATGTATTTACGGAGGGTTTTTTTTTTTTAGTTTTTTTTTTTTTAATTTAAATCCAATTTGCTAACATACAGTATAACACCCAGTGCTCATCCCATCAAGTGCCCTCCTCATTGCCTGTCACACAGTTACCCCATCCCTCCACTCACCTTCCTTTCTGCAACCATTTGTTTGTTTCCCAGAGCTAGGAGGACCTCATGGTTTGTCTCTCTCTCTAATTTTTCCCACTCAGTTCCCTTGTGGAAAGTTTTCTACAAAAGAGAATAGGTCTTAAAGTTCATTGTTTGTAACAATTCCTATTTCTCCTTTAGAGCCTGGGGTCAAAAGTACAGCTTCCCAGCTATTCCAGTGACCCAAAGTTACAGCTTATAGGACCTGGAGGCAGTGTAAATTGCTACATGCAATCCTTGAAGAAGCTACTTCATCATGGAAATACAGGCAGCCTCCAAAGCTATTTGTCCTAACAAACTAAATTGATACTAGTCAGGACACTTAAAGAGTTGACTGCCTTTCTGTTTTACTAATAAAATTTAAAAAATATTAGTTTATCTAAAATAAGATGAAAGAAAGAAAATCAATTATATCAGTCATCATAATAAATTAGAATAGACTAATTCTTCCTACATGCCAGAAATTAAAGTGATAAATATTTGGGCAAATATTAACCCTCAAACATCACTTTTGAAAGATAACACAGATATGTTGAGAAAAGAATGAGAAACAATTCACCAGACAAATATGAATAAAAATCAATCAGAAGAGGCAATATTTATATCATAAAAGGCAGCATTCAATATCAGAGCTAAAATCATTAATTATGACAAAAGAGACAGTATTCCATCACCCCCAAGATGTGGATGCTCCAGTCCCTGTAATTTGTGAATATGTTAACTTAAACTAAAAGAGAGACCTTGAAAACACAACTGAGTTAAGGATCTGGAAAAGGGGAGATTATTTTGGATTATCTGGGATGACCCAACCTAATCACATAAATCCTTAAGAGCAGAGAACCTGTTCTCTATGTGGTCAGAGGGAGAAGTGACTACAAAAAGGATCAGAGTTATAACATTACTGACTTTGAAGATAAAGGAAGGGGGCCACGAATCAAGTAATGTGGGTGGCCACTGGAATCTGAAAGTGCCAAAGACACTGATTTTCCCTTAAAGCCTTCAGGAAGGAATGCAGTTGATTTAAATCCAATGAAACCCATGTGGAATTTATAATCTACAGAACTGTAGGATAATAAATGTGCATCATTTTAAGCCACTGAGTTGTAGTAATTTGTTACAATAGAAATATAAAGCTTATACAGGTTTTTATAATAACACAATTAATAATCAACAGAGAATATAAAACTGCCACAATTTTTATGTACCAAACAAAAATAGCAATAAAATATATAAAGCAAAAACTCCTAGACAATACCCAAATTCCAGAAACATCCTAGTAAAATGTTTTAATATGTTTGTTTAAGCCAAAAAAGTAAAGTATGGTTGCTTGGGATTTAAGCAATACAATAATTTCATGAGTAGAGAGAGTGAGGGGAAGGGATTATCCTCTGTTAGAAGCTAAGTTTTTCCCTATATAAGAGAGTATATATTAATTCATTTGTATAAAGCTTAAAAATATCAATTTCAAGCTTGGCTGCAAACAAAAAATGAATATATTCTCCGAAACAAATTTTTATAGGCCATATTCTCAAACCATAAAAAAATCAAATGTCAAAAGCAAAGAATCCAAAAAAAGGACATGATCCTCTGAAAACAATTTTTCTCTACTGGAGAATAATGAATAGTCACCAGAGTATCTTATGGATTAAAGAGAAAATATATAGATTTTGAAAGCAAATAGTAGAATATAAAAATGCATTGTTTAAATGGAATTCTATTTGTTTTTTTAAAGTCTGCATATTTCAATTACATAACTGTATAGTTCATGTGTGGTTACTCCTGTCCTTTCAGGGTTCTTGCTATTCTCATTTTATTGAATAGTCCTTGCTTCTTTAAGATGAGTATTAATAACTTTTTTTTACATGGCCCGGGAAATTTCCATCTAATCAATTTCTGATAACCTTATTTGTATAAGGAAGGCATTACATAAAACACTGTTTAGTGGTTACAGCTTAAAAATGATCACTTCAAGAGAGAAAATTTCATTTTTTGAAAAATCAAAATCTATAAAAAGTTTAAAAAGCAGAAATTTTTAGATAAATTTGGAATTTCTTGTAATTTTTAAGGATGAGATTTTTTTTGTCAAAAACTAATTATTAATTGCGAAGTAACCAACCATGTTTTTAACTTAAAAGAGACTGAAATAATAATAAAATAGCTTTCTCTCCCATCTCCCTAGTATCCAATAACTGTTGGAAGGTATGTGATGATCTACACAATTGAGACATTTTTACACAACAGTTTTAAAAAATGGTTTTGTAGAATTCTTTCAATTCACTCACAAATCACTCATCTTATGGAGTAAAATGCAAGTGTCAAAGCAGGATTGCTTCTCCTATGGACTTTTAGAGGAATTCACTTACTGTAGAAAACATTCTTGTACAAACAGGGAAAATCATCAATTAGTGGTTTGAAATTATTCACCATGATGCTATTTTTGGTAAAGAAACTAGGAACAATGGCCTTAATATAGAAAACCTGAATGTCTTAAAACCTACTTGCCTGGTGTTTTGAGACTTCCAATTGTGGTTGTCTTATTTTAACAACAAAGAATAAAATAGTTGGCAAGGCATGTGTAAACATCTAGAGAAAGCTGAAAGCAATAAAAACGAGCAGAGATTCATTGATTTTTAATAAAGGGTTGAACATTACTTTAAATGTAAAATGAATTAAATGTATAATCTGTAAGGCCACTTATTCAATTAATGCCTATTAATCCTTTACATTTAAGAGAACTTTCTTTTTTTAATAAATTTTATTTTTTATTGGTGTTCAATTTGCCAACATATAGAATAACACCCAGTGCTCATCCCATCAAGTGCCCTCCTCAGTGCCCATCACCCAGTCACTCCCACCCCCCGCCCACCTCCCTTTCTACCACCCCTTGTTCGTTTTCCAGAGTTAGGAGTCAAGAGAGAACTTTCTGAAGAAAATTGCAAATATAAATACTGGTATATTTTTGCTCAAGAGTGTGACTTTTTTTCAGGCAATCAAAGCTGGATATCCTGAAGTCATTTTTTGATGTATTTAATGTGTTCCTTCTCTATATGCAAGCTATTAAAAGTTGAAAAATTCCTTCCTTGAAATTCTTCTTAATTATGTATCCTTTTTTTCTATTTTTCCTTGCCATTGTCTTTGTTCTGAATTATATTTGCCTATATCTGGAGTATTATAATAGATTAATAGCTGGATTTTTAAATTTAAATTCAATTAGCCAACATATAGTACATCATTAGTTTCAGATGTATTTTTAAATAATTTATCAGTTGCATATAACAACCAGTGTTCATCATATCATCATATCATGTGTCCTCCTTAAGGCTAATCACCCAGTTACCCCATCTTCCAACCTACCTCTCCTATAGCAAACCTTCAATTTGTTTCCCAGAGTTAAGAGTCTCTCATAGTTAGTTTCCCTCTCTGATTTCTTTCTATTCAGTTTTCCCTCCCTTCCCTATGGTCTTCTGTACTATTTCTTACATTCCACACATGAGTGAAACCATATGATAATTGTCTTTCTCCAATCAACTTATTTCACTTAGTATAATACACTACAGTTCCATCCACATTGATGTAAATGGTGGGTGTTCATCCTTTCTGATGGCTGAGTAATATTCCATTACACACACACACACACACACACACATACACACATACACTGCATCTTCTTTATCCATTCACCTGTAGAAAGACATCTTGGGCTCCTTCCACATTTTGGCATTGTAGACATTGCTGATATGAATATTGGGTTGTAGTTACCCCTTTGTTTCACTACATCTATGTTTGGTGTAAATACTCAGTAGTGCAATTGCTGGGTTTAAGGGTTTTTAGCTGGATATTTTTTTGTTGGTCTTAATTACTTTGAGATCATCCCAAATAGCCCCCGTTTAATTGTCCTTACAATATAATATCAACTGTAATACAAATGCTTCTCATGGAACACAGCAGCTTTAAAAAATCTGTTATCAGGCATCTTCACCTTACCTACAAAGCTAAGGGTGTCAGCATCACTTCTGATATTCCAAGAGTAGGCATTATCTTCAATCTACTGGGATGCATAGGGCTATTATCATCAAAGGCTCATACTGAATGGTATAATTGGCTTTCTAGAGTAATCTGACAACTTCTACTTTCTTGTCAACTTCCTTCAGTCTTCCCCTTCAATTATATCTTTTCAAATAAGTGTGCTATTTGATCAATAATTAATTTTTAGTTAAATTATATTTATGTTTATGTGTATTTATGTATATGTATTTATAAATATACACACATATATCCAAATAAGATTTTCATGTATATGTGTTACTAGAGCTATGATTACTTAATTTAATTATATTTGAATATGAAATGCATAACACACAAGTTATAAATATGGAAATATGGAAATCTCTCAAGAAACAGTTGATGGCCTTTTGTCTGGCATTAGACATGGACGTGGGGTTTCTTGTAGCCACATTATGATCTTGAGTATGGATGCCACGTGAAAACGGATCAAAGGAAGAAATATAGAAAAAGCCTAAATCATTGATGTCTCCTTAGAAAACAAGATTAACACTGGACTCTTTAGGAAATAAGATTAGCACTCCTTAGAAAACAAAAAAACAAAAAAACAAAAAAACTACCTCAGGTTTTTTTTATTGTTGTTGTTTCTAAGATTTAGGTTTCTGATAATAATAACCATAAGCTATTATTGCCTATGATACATCATGATCTAAACTGCATTAAATTGGAAACAACCATTAACAGGCATTTGGTTTGGGTAGCCCGGGTGGCTCAGCGGTTTAGTGCCGCCTTCAGCCCAGGGTGTGATCCTGGAGACCTGGGATCAAGTCCCACATCAGGCTCCCTGCATGGAGCCTGCTTCTCTCTCTGCCTCTGTCTCTCTCTGTGTCTCTCACGAATAAATAAAATCTTTAAAAAAAAAAACAGGCATTTGGTTTTTCACATTATGTCCAATGAACATTATAGATTTTGGCCAAAAGATCCAGGGAAAGAATTTTGCGTGGGGTAACTCTTTTCCTTTCTTGAATGTGACCTATACTCTCAACCCCTGCTTAATCTTGTTTCTATGCAGCATTTAATATAACAATTAAGGATTATGTAGATGCATAAGATATTATATATTTATATTATATACACATATGTATTAAATATATATACATCACATATAACATGACTGAAGTTAAGAAAAATATCTATGTACATAAAAACTTAAAGCTTATATGCAGAAATGAAAATTGTGTTTAGCTTGTGGGATCATAACTGATTTTCTTTTTCATTTTTCAAAGTTATTTTTGCTACTGTTGCAGCCTTCAAATTAAGCATTTAAGGGTTTTTATAAAGCAATTGATTGTTATTATATCTAGGATTTGGGAATAGGAGGCTATAATGAGGATGAGGAATGATTTTTCTATGTGTATATTTTATATTATTTAATACTTAAATTTTAGCTAAGTGTATCAGGAGGCAGAAGTATGATTAGAGTTTGAAGGTTATAAAATAATTGCATGAAAAAGAAAAATACGATATAACTATAAACACAGTAAGTTGAATGGCAATATTTTTTCTTCTTCAACTTTGACACTCTACTGATAATATCTTCCACATTTCACTTTAAAATATGTACTGTCTTCTGAGATGTCAGTCCAAAAATGTTGTTATATCCATGTCTATATTATGCTTGCTCCGAAAGCACTGAAATTAACAGAGTTCACAATGTAAGAGCTCTATCCATGAATTTCAAGTAATAAGAATCATTTATCTAAAAATGTTCCACTCTTTCTACCTTTTGAGACAAGAATAACATGAAAGAGGAATGATTTGTTTAAGGGGAAATACAGTTGCCATGAAGTTCAAGCTTTGTGAGTATTTTCATTTGCCTTTGAATGTTAGGTTAACCGGCAGGTGCCAATAAAAAATTCTATACAGCACCCTAGATTAATAGGTGCCTAACATAGTAATATAAAAAACATTCAGGACTAGTGTGTTAGAGTTCTCCACAGAAACAGAACTGTGTGTGAGTGTGTGTGTATGTGTGTGTGTGCATAGAGAGAGAGAGAGAGCAAGAGAGAGAGAGAGAGAGAAATGTCAAGACATTGAAATACCTAATTGTGTGGATTAGCAACCCTGAAATCTGTAGGGCAGGCTAGCAGACTGGAAGCTCTCAGGCAGGAGTTGATGCTGTAATTTTGAGGCAGAATTTTTTCTTCCCTAAAGAAAAGTTACTTTTAAGGACTTCCAACTAATAGACTGACACCATCCCACATTATAAGAATCATCTCTTTTGCTTAAAGTCATTTGATTATAGATGTTAACCACAACTACAAAATACCTTCACAGCAACACAATTGATTAGTGTTTGATTATAGCCTAGACAGATTGATAGATAAAACCAACCGTCACAGTCTATCCCTTGTCAACTTGGCACCCATATATATCTTCTTAACTATATTTAATCCATAACACAACAACAATGCCATAATTCCATCTAACATGAGACAACTGTCTTGTGTCCAAACAAGAATGAATAACCCTTTCCCCAGAAGGGGGTGTGTAATCCTTAGGAGATGTTTGTTCTTCTCCATGTTATTTTGTAACTTAAATTCTCTCATGTTAACTATTATGGATACATGATAGATAAGTAGTTAAGAAAGGGAAGATAATAAAATATTTTATATATATAATGTATGAATACAGACATATTTACAACAAAATAAGGAAGAAAGGCTCATTACAGTTACAGTCTTCATTTTCTTAAAGAGTCACATGATCATAGCTAGTATTTATAACTACTTTCTTTCACTACCCATTCTATATTTCCTTTGTCCTCAGCAAGTCCCACAGCGGGTAATGGTTCTTTGCCTGATGGAGTGCCTCAAACCTTCATTCATGATGTGTCTGGGTCATTATTAGTCTTTCATGATTTGGGTTGTTGTAGTTTTCTATTGATTATAATCACAGGCATGGTAGGACTAAGAGATACCCTAAGGGATCACCTATATTTCAGACATATTCTTCTTTACTTTTACCCTGTAGAAACAAATCAATTCCTCTTACCTATCTGAATAAATTAAACCATCCAGTATAGTAACTATTTTCTTAGCTCAAATCAGAGACATGAAGAGTCCAAATTGGTTAGGTAGCAGTCTTAACTTCCACTTCAGTGAAATCACTCGTGTGTCTCCTGGTTTAAGTAGTCCTCCCTTTGGAATTAAGACCTCTAGACCAACAAAGCATAAGATCCCAGGGACAGGAAGCAACATTTTTTGCTAATGCAACACTAAAAACACTAGTGAATGGTATTGTTCTTGTTTTCACTGCTTGATTCCTGGGTGCGTGAATCCTGGCAATCAAAGAAACAGTACTATATAGTGGATACGGATTTAGAGCATACACAGACTTCTGGAGAAGATTACCTCAGTCCTATAAGGAATTGCCATCTATCTGATCTTGTAGCTAAGATTTTTTTTAAAAAGGTTTTATTTATTTATTCATGAGAGACACAGAGAAAGGCAGAGACATAGACAGAGGAAGAAGCAGGCTCTCTGCAGGGAGCCTGATGTGGGACTCCATCCCCAGGATCATGCCCTGAGTTGAAGGCAGACTCTCAACTGCTGAGCCACCCAGTTGTCCCTTCTTGTAGCTAAGTTTTAAAAGGGCATTCTAACATTCAATCAAGCCAGCTGCTTTAAGATTGCTTGGAACAGGGATTCCTGGGTGGCTCAGTGGTTGAGTGTGTGCCTTCAGCCCAGGGTGTGATCCCAGAGTCCCGGGATCCAGTCCCACATCAGGCTTCTTGCATGGAGACTGCTTCTGTCTCTGCCTATGTCTCTGCCTCTCTCTCTCTGTGTGTCTCTCATGATTAAATAAATAAAATCTTTTTTATTTTTATTTTTTTTTTAATTTTTTTATTTATTTATGATAGTCACAGAGAGAGAGAGAGAGGCAGAGACACAGGCGGAGGGAGAAGCAGGCTCCATGCACCGGGAGCCTGACGTGGGATTCGATCCCGGGTCTCCAGGATCGCGCCCTGGGCCAAAGGCAGGCGCCAAACCGCTGCGCCACCCAGGGATCCCAATAAAATCTTTTTTAAAAAGATTATTTGGAACATAGTAAAACCAGCGAATTATTTGAGCATGGGCCCCATTATGGTACTTCATTTGCTGTGAAATGGGTTCCTTGATCAAAAGCATTGCTGTGTGAGATACCATGATGATGGATAAGGCGTATTATATATTCACAGATGGTAGTTCTGGCAGAAGCATTATGTGGAAGGAAAACAAATCCACATCCAGTATGTGTCTATTCCAGTAAGAACAAAGTGCTGCCTCTTTGTAAGTCATCCATTGTAACCAACTTAATACCATATAGCTGTTTGATGACCCTGTGGACTGGTGCCATATTGGGTGCCATAGTATTGGTTGCAGCTTCTGGTATATTGGACATTCAGCAGTGGCTATGGCCAGGTTAGCCTTGGTGAGTGGAAATCCTTTTTTTAAGCCCATGCATAACCTCCATTCCTGCCACCATGACCACTTTGTTCATGAGCCCATTGGGCTATGATTGGAATGGTTGGGGAAAGAGGCTGACCGGTACCCATAGAAGAGGCCACCCTACCCACTTGATTATTAAAACCTTTCTTTGCTAAGGTCCTTCTTTGGTGAGCACTCACATAGGATATACATAATTTCACATTTTACATGCATTGAGAAAAATCTATCCACATACCTCTTGCCCAAATTTTCTTGTCACAATTTTTAAATCAGGCTCCTTCCAAGTCCCTTGCAGTCCAGACAAACCACTAGTCACAGCCCATGAAGAGGTATACAAATCACACCTGTGGCCAATTTTCTTTCCAAAAAAAAAAAAAAAAAAACTAACCACCAGATATACTGCTTGAAGTTTGCCCACTGGAAGGATTTCTGTATAGCACTGTCCTTTAGCACATTTCCAGAAAAGGGCCTTAGTGCTGTAGTTGTCCTCTTTGGGGTTGTGCCTGTATATTACACAGAACCATCTGTAAGCCAGGCATGAGTTTTCTCTTCATCAGCCAACTGATAGACTCCCCATGAGCACACAGATGCAGGGAGAGAGAAGACCGTGCAGAAGAAGTGGGAACCATGGGTATCCGGGCCATTTCATGTAATTTATGTGTGCCTTCAAGACATTCTCAGGCCCAGTGTTCATTATACCACTTACATTCAATGATCCATACTGTTGTGCATCCCCAACTTTGTGGTTTAATGGGTCTGGTAACACCCAGTTCATGATGGGCAGCTCAGGTTCTATGGGAATTTGGTGACCCATGGTCAAATTGGTCTCTACAAGCCCTAATGTGAGCCAAAAGCTGCTTCTTAAAAGAAGAGTAGTTATCTGAGGAGGATGGCAGAGCTTTACTCCAAATTCATAAGGATTTGCACTGTGATCATCTATGGGAGCCTACCAATGGTTGCAAGCAGTTTCTCCATCTTCCATTGAAACTTGAAGTATCATTGGATCTGCTGAATAATATGGCCCACATGGTAGACCAGTTTACAGGCAGCCTGGAGCTGTTGCAGATGCTTTTTATCTTCTCAAAGCAAACCCCATTCAAACCTAGCACCCTGTTGGGCCACTCAGTAAATGGGATGGTGTAGCACAACCAAATGAAGAAAACATTACATCCAAAATCCAAAGATCTCTTAGGCATTTGGCTTTTTTTAAAATCATAAGCAGGATCAGATACAATACTTTATACTCCACCTTAGAAGGGTATCTCAATATGCCACATACCATGAGACACCTAGAAATTTCACTGGAGTGGAAGGTGCCTAAATTTTTGCTGGATTTATTCCCTAGCATTTGGAAGAGTTTGGTCAGAGTTGTTGCTACTACTTATTCACTAGGTCCAATAAACAGCATGCCATTAACTTAATAGTATAGTAATAGACTAGTAATAGTAATAGACTAGTGTAATGATGTCTTGTGGAAGGGAAAAGTGAGTAAGGTCACTATGAACTAAATTATGACATAGGTCTGGGTACTTGATATACTTCGGAGTTAGGAGACTGAAGATTTATTGTTGGCTTGCCAGATAAAAACAACCTGTTTCTGGTGGTCTTGACCAATGACAGGTTTAGAGAAAAATGCATTTCCCAAATCAATTGCTATATACCAGATTCTAGGGATATATTAATTTGCTCAGGTAACAAAACCACATCTGGAACAGTAGTTGTGATTGCAGTCATCACCTGGTTATGTTTATGATAATCCACTGCTGTTTTTCAAGATCCATCTGTTTTCTACATAGGCCAAACAGGCAGATTTAATGGGCATGAGATGAAAATCATGAAAAAATCCTTGTTTTCTTCTACTCCTTGTTGGTGGCACTAATTTTTCCATCTCTCCAGGAATAAGATATTGCTTTGGGTTTACTATTTTCCTTAGTAGAAACAGTTCTAGTGGTTCCACTTGGCCTTTCTTGCTATTGAGTCCCTCACTCCATAGGTGAGGGAACTAGTATTCAAATTATGTCAGTTGTTGAGCATGTCTCTTCCAATTACGCATTCCTGAAGGTTGCAAATAACCACAGGGTATGTTTAGGGACTCATTAGACCCACTGTGAAATGGTCATGACCTAAAACTCCATTGATCACTTTGCTTCATAAGCCCCTACTCTGACTAGTAGACCATAGTGATGTTTCAGCTCTCTTGGAATTAGCATCAATTCAGTGCCAGTGTCCAGTAATTGATATATATATATATATATATATATATATATATATATATATATATATCCTTTTCTTCAAAGCACAGTTACTCTGTATGTCCCTTAGGGAAGGCTAGGAGAAGATTAAAGGTATAAACTGTGTAGCAGAATCCTTTTACAAGGATACCCAGCCTCCCCTTCATTCAGATAGCTCTAGGTCTGTAAACTGGCTCAGCTCTAGGAATTGACTGAGGGGTCATGATTCTCTGTTTTTGTTATTCAAGTTAGACTTCTGTTAATTCCATCTTTAACTTTTCCACATATATTGGTCAAATAGGAATTCTGTAGACTGCCCATCTATTTCTCTTCTGGGGATCCCAAATTAACTAGCCAAAGCCATAGGTCTTTGTGAGTTAAACTATTCTGATTACTGCTTTGACTCTGATTTCCATTATGGTAACCATGTCCACCTATCTTTGGTGAATAAATGCTACCACTTGGTACCTGCTGTTTTGAGATACAATTACCACTACTGCATGTAAAAATCTCAGTTAATTGGCATCAGTTTCTGCTGTAATTTCTGACCTATAGTTAAGAGTGAGTACAGAGCTCTTCAAGAATGCCGTGGTTCTTCTCACACATTTATTTCTCATAGTTGTGGTGAAATGTGTGTCCTCTGGACCTTACCCAGGTGGGTGAGCATTTCTTACATAATAAAACCAGGCCAATATCCTAATCTCTCTAAGCACTTAAATACCTTTATCTACAGTATACCAGTGCAATTGTGGCACTGAAATTCATGTTTAAAGGCACCTTTTGGTCCATATTTCAGCCAACCAACAAAATAAACTGTTAGATCCCTTTCTAGGGATCCCTGGGTGGCTCAGCGGTTTAGCACCTGCCTTCGGCCCAGGGCGTGATCCTGAAGACCCAGGATCGAGTCCCACATCAGCCTCCCTGCATGGAGCCTGCTTCTCCCTCTGCCTATGTCTCTGCCTCTCTCTCTCTCTCTCTCTCTCTCTGTGTGTCTCTCATGAATAAATAAATAAAATCTTAAAAAAAAAGATCCCTTTCTAACCCTTCAAGCTATAAGGCTGAATTCAAAGTCTCTCTTTAGTGAGCCCGTAAGTTTGAGTTTGGCCTAACCAAACTTTTTTTTTCAACCCTTAGCCCACACTCTTAATCTCCATTCTCACATATATTTTCAATGTCTGTATCTATATAGATTGGGGGAAAAATCATCCAGTTCTTGTGGATCGCACTTTCTCATGGGTCAAACTTTATTTCCCATTCATCTTTTAAGTCTTGCTGGAAGTTGAAGTTTCAGGTCTAGAAGCAAAGACAGTAGAGTGGGTCCAGAGGAGAATCAATAGTATTTTGCAAGGCAGTTACCTCCTTGTGGAAGTACTTTATGGCTCCTCAGGTAAAGCAGAGTTAAGCTTATCAGATGGGGGTAGAAAGACAGCCTTTACTGGAAAATTAGGTTTAACAGAAATTAGGGATTTGATGTCTCTCGCTTGATTTGAGATCTACTTATATGTATCCATTCCAGTATTTATAATCTGGTTCTTTCCTAACATATGACTTCACTTTGACAGAAGATACCTTAATTATTAAATTTGTGATGAATTTAACCCCTTACATAATGAGGTTCTATGTTTGGTTTTCAGCCATGTCAGCCCTGTGGCTATAGGAGATAAAGGTTTCTTTCAGGACAGACATAATAACTGGTATGGACTGAATTGTGTGTCCTTCTCCAAACTCATATGTTGAAGCCCCAATATTTGGAGATAGGTCTTTTAGGAGGCAATTAAGAGTAAACAAGTTCATAAGGGTGAGATTCTAAACCAAAAGGATTGGTGATCTTGTAAGAAAAAGAAGAGAGAGAGATCTGTTTCTATCTCAATGCACATGCATCAAGGAAAGACCATGTGAGCACATAGCATGAAGGTGGCTGTCTATACTCCAAGAAGAAAGCGCTCATCAGAAGTCAAACCATGCTGGAGCTCAATCTTGGACATTACAGCGTCAAGAACTCTGAGAATAAATGTCTAATTGTTTAAGCCAATCTATGGTATTTTTAAAATAACAGCCTGAATGGATTAAGATGCAGTTTAGCTGACTGGTATAGACATTCTCCTCCATTTACAAGGTGCTTGAGCTGAGGATTTGAAGCCCTGCATCATCCTTGTCTTTTGCCACTGTCTTCAGTACAGTGAGGACTGAGCAGCCAGTCTCATTATACTTGTGAGTTTGACAAAAGTTCTAAGGTATCAAGTTTTTGGTAACCTAGAAACTTGCCTTTTTATAGGTATTTGATTTTAAATATCCAAAAGTGATATTTTACATATATCTATTGCCTCCTTATACCATGGAATTTTAGTGCCATCTTTACACTGGAAGTAGAGTCATTACTGCTTTAAATCTAATCAGATTACAGAACCAATTTCAGAAACCCCAAAATCAATTTCCCAAACTCATTCTGAAGGTTATGTTCCTTTAGAACCACTCTTGGTACCAAAATCTGTATCAGTCATGGTTCTTCAGAGAAATAGAAATAAACAGAACCAGTAGGAGATAGATGTAGATATATATATATTATATATATATATCTTGATAGTGATATAGATGTAGATAGATCAATTTCAGGGAATTGGCTGGCTATTTGTGCAGGCTAGCAAATCTGAAAAGCTTAGGGCAAGCCCGTAGGCTGGAAACTCAAGCAGAAGTTGATGCTGCTGTTTGAGGCAGAATTTTTCTTCAGGGAAACTTTGGTTTTGCTTTCACAGTATTTCCAGTGATTGGATGAGGCCCACTTACAATATTGACAATAATCTCCTTTACTTAAAATCTACTGATTGTAGATCACACATCATCACCACATCTACAAAATATCCTCACAGCAATGTCTAGATTAGTGTTAGAACTATGCACTATAGTTTAAGCAAGTTCACACATAAAACTAACCATCATAAGTAATATATGATAACTTTTTGGATTTGCATGTTCTGGGATGCCTCGGTGGCTCAGCAGTTGAGTGTCTGCCTTTGGCTGAGGGCGTGATCCCGGTACCCGGAGGGAGTCCCACATCTTGGGGGCTCCTTGCAGGGATCCTACTTCTCCCTCTGTGTATGTCTCTGCCTCTTTCTCTGTGTCTCTCATGAATAAATAAATAAAATATTAAAAAATGAATAAATAAATAAAATCTTTATTAAAAAAAAAAAAAAGATTTGCTGGTGCAGCCACTCTGGAAAACTGTGTGGAGGTTCCTCAAAGAGTTAAAAATAGATCTGCCCTACGACCCAGCAATTGCACTGCTGGGGATTTACCCTAAAGATACAGATGCAGTGAAACGCCGGGACACCTGCACCCCAATGTTTCTAGCAGCAATGTCCACAATAGCCAAACTGTGGAAGGAGCCTCGGTGTCCATCGAAAGATGAATGGATAAAGAAGATGTGGTCTATGTATACAATGGAATATTCCTCAGCCATTAGAAACGACAAATACCCACCATTTGCTTCGACGTGGATGGAACTGGAGGGTATTATGCTGAGTGAAATAAGTCAATCGGAGAAGGACAAACATCTTATGGTCTCATTCATTTGGGGAATATAAAAAATAGTGAAAGGGAATAAAGGGGAAAGGAGAAAAAAATGAGTGGGAAATATCAGAAAGGGAGACAGAACATGAGAGACTCCTAACTCTGGGAAACGAACTAGGGGTGGTGGAAGGGGAGGTGGGCGGGGGGTGGGGGCGACTGGGTGACAGGCACTAAGGGGGGCACTTGATGGGATGAGCACTGGGTGTTTTTCTGTATGTTGGCAAATTGAACACCAATAAAAAATAATTTATTAAAAATAAATGAAAGAAAGAAAAAGAAAGAAAGAAAGAAAGAAAGAAAGAAAGAAAGAAAGAAAGAAAGAAAGAAAGAAAGGATTTGCACTGATTGCCTGATTCTCACTGGTTTCTTCCTATACTTTATGCATACTTATTGGTGAAAATTACCTAACAATCTCGTATTTGTTTTTACTCTAGTCAGAACCATCTATGCATTGTGTATATTGCTTAATGAAGCCATAGCAGAATAATTTTCTGAGGACTCATTATAAAATTCTTGTTTAATAAGGCTTAAAAATACAAAAGTACATTTTTAAAAGTATAAAAATATTTATTAAAAAATCATACTAATTTATAAAATTATTCACTATCCAGGTAATCTTCCTTTCTTAAAACAAACATCTCTTCTCCTGCACTGTATGAGGATTATTCTTAGTAATCTCTCATAAAATGTTGTCAGTTTATAAAGGACATTTGCATTGCCTGTTGGTATTGCAATGTAAGAATATTCCATTATATATTCATCCATTCTATCATTGAAAGACATTTAGGATAGTATCAATTTGGGGCTGTTAGAAGTAAGGCTACTATGAATACTAAAGTGCATACCTTTTGGTCAATACGTGCATACATTTCTTTTGTGTATATGTGTAGGAATGAAATTGCTAAAACAAATGGTATGTTTATATTAAACATTAATAGAAAGCAGATTCCTAAAGAGATTCTATGTATCTATTTATACATCCAACAGTGTGTTAGAATGTCATTTGCACTACATCTTTACCAGAATTTGATGTTGTTAGTTTTCTTTTCTTTTCTTTTGAGCCATTCTGGTGGATGTGTAGTAGTATCTCACTGAGGTTTAATTTTCATTTCTCTGGTGAATAATGAGGTTGATTGTCAGTCCTTTAGTTTATTAGCCATTGGGAGAGCAAATATATCTATATCATCTCTATCATCTATCTATCTATCATCTATCTATCTATCATCTATCTATATCTTTATCTACATATTTAGATATTAATATAATATATAACATGTATAATATAATATGTATTATATGTATATAGTGAGATATCTCTTCATTATTTTACTCAGTTTTGAAATTCAAAATTTACATCTTTATACATCAAATCTTCCAATCTAAAGACCTGCTATTTTATTAGGACATATGTGCTTCAATTTCTCAGAATGCTTCATAGTGTAGAATTTTTCACTTCTTATACTATATAATTAGGTATTTGATTCACTTCTTCATTCTAGGAGTTCATCAAAAGAAACTTCATCTTTATACATGGACAGCAATGTTTTAACTCTTTATGCCCACTTTTCTTTATCTGTTGCTTTATTGCATCATTGAGGATTTAGTGTGGTTATTAATGGGCAGTTGGTACATAATAGTAAGATTACAGAAGTTCTATTCTATTCCTAACAGATTTTCCTTCTAATTGTTATTTTTGTTTGCTATTTATATATATTTTGAAATTATAATATTATTTTATTTTTTAATAGTGGGGATTACATTGATTCCTGTAATATAGCCAACTTGATCATTATGTATTAGTTTTCATCTAACACTGTATTTGATTTACCATTTTTTTTAATGATTTAGCACCTATTCATGAGAAAAAAATAGCATGAATTGGGATTTTTCCTTCTTACAGTGTCCTATGTCAGGTTTTGAGATAACTATACTATACCTATATAATAAAATAAATATAAAAATATTATTTCATTTTCCTGTCTTAAGGAATTTATTTAAAAATTGGTGGTATTAAGGAGGGCATATCATGTGATGAACACGGGATACTATATACAACCAATGAATTACTGAACTCTATACCTGAAACTAATGATGTACTATATGTTGGCTAATTGAATTTAAATTTTTAAAAATTGGTGATATTTATATTAAAATATATATAAGAATTTACTTGTGAAGTCATTTGAGTATGTGGTGTACTTTGTGAGAATTTTTTTAAGAGTATTGACTTTAATCGAATTTGGATTATGACATCTTGTGTTATTTGTGTTTCTTTAAGATATGGCCTCTTTTATATTAATTTTTAAATGTATTGGTACAAGGTATGCATAAAATATTATTTTCTTATCAGGACAACCTTTAGTGTTGTGCTTCCCCTTTATTAATAATGTGTGCCTTATATTTCATTTATTCATCAATCTAGCCCTAAATTTATCATTTTTTGTTATTCTTTTCAAAGAATCAGTATTTGGCTTTATTATTTTTTTCCATTTAGAAAGTTTTGGTAAAATATACATAACAAAATTTACTATTTAGCTATTTTTAAGTGTACAGTTCAGTGGTATAAAATATGCTCATGTTGTACAGTGTATATCACTACCATCTATCTGTAGAAATCATCTCATCATGTAAACCTAAAACTGTATACCTGTTGAATAATAATTCTTCATTCTTCTCCCTACTCAGTCAGTCCCAAACAACCGCCATTCTACTTTGTCTCTATAATACTGACTGCTCTAAGTAGCTCCTGTAAGTGGAATCAGATAGTTTTAGCCTTTAGGTGACTGGCTTATTTCACTTAGCATAACGTTCTCAAGATTTAGCCATATTATGAAATATTGCAGAATTTCCCTCTTTTTAAGGCTGAATAATATACCATTGTATGTATATATCATATTTTGTTTTTCTATCCATCTCTTGATAGATACTTGGGTTGTTTTTGTGAATAGTTATTTTGAATAATACTGCTATGAACATTGATGTACAAATATCTAAAGACCCTGCTTTCGGGATCCCTGGGTGGCGCAGCGGTTTGGCGCCTGCCTTTGGCCCAGGGCGCGATCCGGGAGACCCGGGATCGAATCCCATGTCAGGCTCCCGGTGCATGGAGCCTGCTTCTCCCTCTGCCTGTGTCTGCCTCTCTCTCTCTCTCTGTGACTATCATAAATAAATAAAAATTAAAAAAAAAAAGAAGTAGTTTAAAAAAAAATAAAGACCCTGCTTTCAATTCTTTTGGTATATACCTAGAAACGGAATTACTGGATCATATGGTAATTCTATTTTTAAATTTTTCTGCAGAAATACCATACTATTTTCTTTTTCTTTTTTTAAAGATTTTATTTATTTATGCATGAGAGACACACACACACACACACACAGAGGCAGAGACATGCAGAGGGAGAAGCAGGCTCCATGCAGGGAGCCCGACGTGCTACTGGATCCTGGGTCTCCAGGATCACTCCCTGGGCTGAAGGCGGCGCTAAACCACTGAGCCACCAGGGCTGTCCCCATACTATTTTCAACAGGAAATATATTCATTTTACAGTGCACAATAGTTCAAATTATTCAACATCCTTACCAACAGTTGTTTTCCTTCTTCCTTCTTTTCTTTATAATAATAATAATAATAATTATTATTATTATTGGGAGAGCAAATATATCTATATCACCTCTATTATCTATCTATCTATCATCTATCTATCTATCTATCATCTATCATCATCTATCACCTATCATCTATCTATATCTTTATCTACATTATTATTATTATTATTATTATTATTATTATTATTATTAGATAGTAGCTATCCTGATTGGTGTGAGATGGTATCTCATGGTAATTTTGATTTGAATTTCCTAATTATTAGTGACGTTGACTATCTTTCATGTGCTTATTGAACATTTGTATATCTTCTTTGAGGAAATGTCTATTAGAGCTTTTGCCAAATTTTTAAGCAGGTTAGTTTGGGTTTGTTTGTTGTTGAGTTGTAGGAATTCTTTTTATATCCTGGATATTAATCTTTTATCAGATATATAATTTAGATATAGATATCTATATCTATATCTTTATCAGATATTATAATTTATATAATAGATATGTTTCTATTCTGTAGGTAGCCTTTTTGCTGTATTGATTGTTTCCTTTTCTACACAGTTCTAATTTTTAATATAATACTGTAATACAATTTATTTTTACTTTTGTTCCCTGTGCTTTTGTTGCCATATCCAATAAATCATTGATGGATCCAATGTCATAAAGTTTTTCTCCTGTTTTCTTCAAAAGGTCTTATAATTTGGGGTACCTGTGCGGCTAAGTGGTTGAGCATCTGCCTTTGGCTCAGGTCTTGATCCCAGGGTCCTGGGATTGAGTCCCGCATTGGGCTGCCCAAGAAGGAGCCTGCTTCTCCTTCTACTTATGTCTCTGCCTCTCTCTGTGTGTCTTATGAATAAATAAATAAAATCTTTACAAAAATAAAGGTTTTGTAATTTTAGGTCTTGCATTCAGATTATTGATCCGTTTTGAGTTAATTTTTACATATGGCATAATGTTCAACTTTATTTGTTTCTATGTGGATATCCAGTTTTTTCAATACCATTTATTGCAAAGATCGTCTTTTTCCTCATTTTAAATTCTTGGCACCCTGGTAAAAAATTACTTGACTGTATATGTGAGGGCTCTTCATTCTGTTCTATTGGCTTATATGTCTGTTTTTAAGCCTATACCACACTGTTTTGATTACTGAAGTGTGTAATAAATACTGAAATCAAGAAGTATGTGAACTCTAGCTTTGTTCTTTTTTTTCAAGATTATTTTGGCTATTTGGGGTCCTTTGAGATTCCATATGAATTTTAGAAAGGATTTTTCTTTGTATGCAGAAAATGTAATTGCAATTTTCATTGGGATTGCATTGAGTCTGTAGGTTACTTGATTGAATGTGGGGAATGATAGGAGTTGGCTTCATATGAGTGTATGCGTTTTCCATGACTGCTATAACAAATTTAAACAAAATTTAATAGCCCCAAACAGCACACATTTATTATCTCATGGTTTCTATAGATCAGAAGTCTGGTATATGATGAGGAGAACAAATCCAAGAGAAATGTAGATAAAATTAATTTTTTTCACAACTTTCAGCCCACTGATAAATACCTGAGATATGCAGAGCTTTACATTCCTCAAGGAACTCATGGTTTTATGTTAATGCTTTGCTGTATTCTAAAAGCAAACTTATCTTGACAATAGCCAGACCTCCAGGATCCTATAACTCTTCTTTAACATGCAGAAATCCCTTTAGAGACTTGCATTATCTCTACCCTGCCCCCCAAACTTAAAAGTATATAATCAGTCTCCTCATAATCACAAGTGCAAGCTCTTTCTGCCCATGGTCCTTTCCCCATGCTATAATAAAAGCATCTTTTTGCAGCATAAAACACCTAAAAAATTCTTTCTTAACTACTGCACTTGGCGACCCCACATCCTAGTAGGCTTGACTGAATCTTCTGCTTAAGTTTCCAGAAGGCTAAGATCAAGGTGTTGACTGGCTTAAACTCTTTTCTGAAGGCTCTAGGGAAGACTCTTCCAAGTTCATGTAAGTTGTTTCTAACATTATTAAATAGAATTGTATATATGTATTATTTTGAGAGGATTTTCACGTCTGAAGAAAGTACTCTTTTAAGATTTTAACTTACCTTAACCAAGAGTTATTTTGCATTTGGGTTTAGCTTCGAACATAAGCCAGCAAAGTGTGGCACATTGATTTCCTTGCCATTTCCTTTGCCTCTTTGGGGGATATTGGAGGAGGAAAGCTGAATAAGTAATGATATATAATTACAACACTAATTCACCATGATTTTTACTTAGTGATAAAAGACATATTTTTGAACTACATTTAGACTTTATGTAGTTAAATCTTCTATTTCTCTTCTTTTCCAAAATCAAATTTTAAGCACATTTAGTTTACTGAATATACTTACATTGGCACTAGTGACTGCAATTTTAACAAACCACGTAATATTTTTTATATCCACCAATGTTGACTTTAAAGATATTGTTGCAATACACCTCTAGGCACTTAAAATGCATAACATTCCTAGAGTTATGAGAGATTATAATGCACATAAATTAAATTTGTGTTTCACCCTATGTGAGAAATTTCAGGTCTCTTCTCATTTAGGATATTAAAAAATGACATCTCAAAAAAGTATTTGGCATAATATGTCTCTTTTTTTAGACCCTTAAACTCAAGGAAAATAATAATAATTCATAACCAAGAAAATATCTAAAAATGTACAAGTTATAACTGTTTTTCTCTGCTAGAAGGCTGATATCCTGGAGTTTTTATTACAACTTAAGGTGCATTTTATTACATGAATTAAAACATCCATTGTGGGTTTATCCAACACAATATATATTGGAGAGATGTTTAATAATTCTGTATTATGTTTCAGGTAAAAAATAAGAGTTTGAATCTAGAAATCAAAGGAACATTACAAAGCAAGTAATTGTATATCCCTCCAAACAAAAATACCTATAGATGGTAAAACCTAACTTGAGGTTTACAAAGAAAACTACTTAGCACAAAATAGAATAATCATGTTTACTAACAACAATATAATTTATTAAGAACCTGCAAGGCTACGTTCTAAGATCAATCATAGTGTCAGGTATAAAAGATATAAAAGATTAACATATAAATAAATATGTAATTAAAGCAAGCGTTATAAAAGAAATAAGGCACCTTTATTCCCACTTTTAAAGCACATGAAAATGTAGTAGAAACACAGAAAACATTGTGGCACATAAAATCACTTGATATTGTGGAATATACGATTTCATAAATTAGTTTATTAATTTTTATTTCCTACAAAATATCTAATCCTGGGGAAACAGTTGTTTTCATACTTGTAAGAAACTGTGAAGAAAAATTCAGACCAAAAAGCAATATTCAAAGCCACATGGAAATGTCAGTTAAGAAATGAAATAACATCTGTCCTGTTGTTCTCTTAAAAGCTATTTCTGTTTTATAAAAGTCAGGTGAATAGTCTAAATGTTAATGTGTAAGGTGTATATTTAAAGCAATGAAACATCAAAATGAGTATGTATACACAAAATTATGGAAAATAACTGCAAATAGGGGAGTAGGATTGTCTGGGCAGCAGTAGTTTTTAAGTATGAACAAATGAAAATTACTAGTCAATGGTTTAATGCCATAATGATGTTATGGATTAATATGCTTAACATTTCTGTAATACTGAGGCTTTGAGAGTTTCAAGTTGTTGTATAGGAGGCAAACAATTTTGTCTTTCCCACTGCTATCCTCCTGTCTTTTATCAAGAACTAAAATGTACAAAATACTCTAAGGACAAAAAAGAAATTCAGAGGCAAATGACAAGATTTGAGTGTATTAACTTATCAGATTTAGCCAACCATCTCCTATGCATCATGGAAAGGACTCTGCCTGGAGTATTATAAATGAGTGCTTCTGAATAATGAAGACACTAATGAAACATCTACAGGTTGTAACTCCATCTGCTCTTATGTTCAATTTGCCTTATGAGTTAAATGGTGGAACAAGAGTCAAGGAGTGATGAGGGAAAACTGTTTCAAGCCAGACCAGACGGCTCTATAAAATTCTTAACAGCTTCAATTTGTACAATTTTGTGTAATAAGATAAAGAAACTTCTAAACAGGAACGAAAATTGTTAATACATCTTCATAAGGTTTACTTTCCAAAAGAAATCGGCAGCAGGAATTTGGTTTCCAGTTAATAAAGCATCAATCACATACACATCCTAGGTTCACCCAATAGCAAATATAAGAGACAAAACATGACTCTGTAATCTCCCATTTTCAATTCTATTGGACTCTTGAGACTTTTACAGTAATTAGGACAGTGCTATACAGAGGAAGATTGCTCAAGTTCAAATTAATTCATTTACTTTATCAAGAAATATCTATTGAGCAACACATATATGTCAGGATCGATTAAGTTATAGAGTTACAGCAATAAATAAACAAAACAAATCCACCAGGAATTTGCACACAGTGAAGACAAGTTAGACAGTAAAAACACAAAAATAAAATATATAATGTGTTATTATCATAAGTGTTACAGTGAAAACGAAAACAGGAAGAAATAGAGGAGGCATTGCATTTAGAATAGTGAGAGAAACCTCCCTGAGAAGGTGGCAATAGAAATAAGGAAGCAAACCATTTTAGAGCTAAGGGAAGAGAATTTTTGTCAGAGGAAATTAAAATTACAAAATCCCAGAGGCAAGAATATCCCTAGTTGGCTAAGTGCAGCAAAAAGACCACTATGGTTGAAGAAAGGAAAGTAAGGAGAGACCCAATGGAAATGAGATCAAGGACATTTAGGATCTAAATGCTCAGCATCTTACAAAACCCAAAGATTTCGTCTTAATCCAAGTGAAAAGGCAAGCTGCACGTAGGTTTTTACTAGTGAGATAATCTGTTTAAAGTTTTAATAGTATAACTACGTATTGAGAGTAGGAGTAGATTGTTAGGAGAAAAAGTGGCAGCAAAAATATTTAAATCTTTATTCTTGAATTTTTATGTGGTATTATACAATTACAATATTGTATGTAATACAGTCTAGAATCTCTATGATTACATAAAATTTAAATATCTGTATTAGATAAAATAGAACAGAACATCTTTTATGGAAATACAAAAAATTTGAACGTTGCATAAAAGAGTAGATAAGTAGTTGGTTGTTTAAATTGCTTTGCAATATGGAAAATATGTATTATCATTGGTATTGGATGATTTGAAAACGCACATATGTATGTGCACTATTGGGAAATTTGAATAATACAGAGAGATATTGGTGGCTTAGTTCAGGAATGGTGACAGGGTTATCTGACAGATTTGAAACAATCGTATAAAAATGAAATGTCAAGGACAACTCCCAAGATTTTACAGCTGAATAACTAGCATGAAGTTGCTATTAACTGATATGGGAGGATTATGAGGGAAGGAGTTTCAAAGCTGGAATATCATGAATTCCACTTTGGACTTGCAGACTGCAAGATGCCTATTAGATATCTAAGTGCAAATGTTGAAGAGTCTGTTTATTTAAATATTTTAAAATTTTAATTCCAGTGTAGTTAATATGCAGTGTTATATTAGTTTTGAGTGTACAATATAGTGATTCAACTGTTCCATATATTACACAATGCTCATCAAGATAAATCTACTCTTAATCCCCCATCCCTCTACCCTCCTCCCTTTTGGTAACTATTCTCTATAGTTAAGAACTTGTTTTTTTTTGTTTCATCTCTTTTCCCCCTTTGTTTGATGCATCGTTTCTTATTCTACTTGCAATGAAATTATATGATATTTGTCTTCTTCTGACTGGCTCGTTTAGCATTGTACTCTCTAGATCCATCCATGTTGTTGCAAATGGCAAGATTTCATTCTTTTTATGGCTGGATAATATTCTGTTATATACATATATATGTGATATATATATATATATATCACATCTTCTTTATCCATTCATCTATCAATGGACATTTCATATATCCCTTTGAATCAGTGTTTTCATGTTTTTTGGGTAAATACTCAGTAGTGCAATTACTGGATCACAGGGTAGTTCTATTTTTGATTTTCTGAGGAACCTTCATACTTTCTTCTACAGGAGATACACCTGTTTGCATTCCCACCAACAGTGCATGAGAGCTAACTTTTCTCTATATTCTTAGCAATACCTGTTGTTTCTTCAGTTTTTTTTTTTTATTTCAGCCATTCTGATAGGTGTGAAGTGATATCTCATTGTAGTTTCGATTTGCATTTCTCTGATGATGAGTGATGTTGACCATCTTTTCATGTGTATGTTGGCTATCTGTATGTTGTCTTTGGAGAAATGTCTGTTCATATCCTCTGCACATTTTTAATTGAATTATTTATTTTTTTGGTGTTTAGTTGCATAAGTTCCTTACATATTTTGGATACTAACTCTTTATAGGATATGTCATTTGAAAATATCTCCTCTCATTCAGTAGGCTGTCTTTTAGTTCTGCTGGTTGTTTCCTCTGCTGTGCATAAACTTTTTATTTTGATGTAGCCCCAATAGTGTATTTTTGCTTTTGCTTCCCTTGCCTAAAGAGACATACCTAGAAAGATGTTGCTTTCTAGGAAATTGTCAGAAAATTACTGCCTATCCTTTCTTCTAGGATCTTTATGGTTTCGGGTCTTAAATTTAGTTCTTTAATCCATTTTGGATTTATTTTTATGCATGGTGTAAGGAAAGTGGTCCAGTTTCATTCTTTTACATGTAGCTAGAGAGTTTTTCCCATTGGATATTCTTGCGTCCTTTATCAAAGATTAATTAACTATGCAATTGTGGGCTTATTTCTGGACTTTTTATTCTGTCCCATTGATCTATGTATCTATTTTTGGGCCCATATTGTACTATTTTGATCACTGCAGCTTTGTAGTGATATAACTTGAAGTCCAGAATTGTGATACCTTCAGCTTTGCTTTTCATTTTCAAGATTACGTTGGCTATTCAGGGTCTTTTCTGGTTCCATACAAATTTCAGGATTGTTTGTTCTAATTCTGTGAAAGATACTGTTGGTTTTGATAGACAATGCATTAAATCTTTAGATTGCTCTAGATAGTATGGGCATTTTAACAATATTCATTCTTCCAATCCATAAGCATGGAATGCCTTTCCATTTCTTTGTGCCATTTTCAATCTCTTTTATTAGTATTTTATAGTTTTCAGCGTACAAGTTTTTCACGTCTTTGGTTAAGTTTATTCCTATAATGCAATTATAAATGGAATTGTCTTCTTAATTTCTCTTTCTGCTGTTTTTAAAAAAGATTTTATTTATTTATTCGTGAGAGACACAGATAGAGAGAGAGGCAGAGACACAGACAGAGGAGAAGCAGGCTACATGTAGGGAGCCTGATGTGGGACTCGATCCTGGGACTCCAGGATTATACCTTGGGCTGAAGGCAGGCGCTAAACCGCTGAGCCACCCAGGGACCCTCTCTTTCTGCTGTTTTATTCTTAGTGTATAATGTACATGCAACAGATTTATGTACATTGATTTGTATCCTACAATTTTACTGAGCTCATTTATCAGTAACAGTTATTTTTTGGTGGAGTCTTCAGGATTTTTTGTATATAATATCATGTCATCTGCAAATAGCAAAAGTTTTACTTCTTTCTTACCAATCTGGATTTTTAAAATTTCTTTCTGTTGCCTGATTGTTGTGGCTAGGGCTTCTAGTTTTATGTTGGGTGAAAATGGTGAGAATGGACATCCTTGTCTTATTCTTGACCTTAGAGAAAAAGCTCTCAGTTTTTCCTCACTGAGGATGATGTTAGCTGTGGGTGTTTTATATAAGGCTTTCATTATGTTGAGATATGTTCCCTCTAAACCTACTTTGTTCAAGGTTTTTATCATGAATGGATGTTGTGCTTTGTCAAATGCTTTTTGTGCATCTATTGAAATGATCAACAGCCTTTTTTTTTAAAAAAAGTTTTTTGTTCCATTTAGTTAACATACAGAGCTATATTAGTTTCAGGTGTAAAATATAGTGATTCAATATTCTGAAACCAGGAGCATTCTGGGTGGTATGGCTGTAGACGTCTGTGGCTGATATAATAATTTCATATATCATCTGGTGCACAGCTTAGTTTCAATGAGTAAAGCATGCAGCTTTTTTCATATGCTTCTATCCTTTCTCTTATTAATGTGATGCATCATGTTGATTGATTTATGAATATTGAACTACCCTTGCATGCCTGGAATAAATCCCACTTGATCAAGGTGAATGGTTTTTTTTTTTAATGTATTGTTGGATTTGGTTTGTCAATATTTTATCGAGGATTTTTGCATCTATATTCATCAGAGATATTGACCTATAGTTCTCTTTTTTAGTGGTGTCTTTGTCTGGTTTTGGTATAAGTGTAATGCTGGCCTCATAGAATAAATTTGGAAGTTTTCTTTCCTCTTCTATTTTTTGGAACAGTTTGAGAAGAATAGGTATTAACTCTCCTTTAAATGTTTGGAAGAATTGGCCTGTGATGCCATCTGATCCTGGACATCGTTTTGTTGGGATTTTTTTTGATAACTGATTCCATTTTATTGCTGGTAATCAATCTGTTCAAATTTTCTACTTCCTCATTATTCAGTTTTGGGAGATTATATGTTTCTAGGATTTATCCATTTCTTCTAAGTTGTACAATTTTTGGCATATAATTTTTCATAATGCTCTCTTAAAACCCTTTGTACTTCTGTGTTGTCATTGTTACTTTTCCTGTTTCATTTCTGATTATGTTTGAGTTCTCTCTCTCTCTCTCTCTCTCTCTCTCTCTCTGATGAGTCTGGTTGGAGGTTTATCAATTTTGTTGATCTTTTCAAAGAATCAGCTTTTGGTTTCATTGATCTGTTTTTTAGTTTCTATATTCTTTATTTATGCTCTAATCTTTATTATTTTCTTCTTTGTCCTGGTTTGGGGTTTCATTTGTCCTTTTTCTAGCTCCTTTAGGTGTAAGGTTAATTTGCTTATTTGAGATTTTTCTTACTTCTCGAGATAGGCCTGTGTTGCTCTAAACTTTCCTCTTAGAACCACTTCTGTTGCATCCCAGATATTTTGTACCTTTGTGTTTTCATTTCCATTTCTCTCCATCTAATTTTTGATTTCTTGTTTTATTTCTTGGTTGACCCATTCATTGTTTAGTAGAATCTTATTTAACCTCCATGTATTTGTGCTCTTTTCAGATTTTTTCTTGTTGTTGATTTCTACTTTCATAGTGTTGTGGTCAGTAAAGATGCATGGCGTGATTTTGATCATTTTGAATTTGTGGAGACTTGATTTGTGGCCCAATTTATGATTCTGGAGAATGTTCTGTATGCACTGGAAACGAATGTATATTTTGCTGTTTTAGAGTGGGATGTTCTAAATATATCCATTATATCTATCTGGTCTGGTCTAGTGTGTCATTAAACATCACTATTTCCTTGTTGATTTTCTATTTGTAGGATTGGTTCATTGATATAAGTGCGTGTAGCTCCCTACTATTATTGTGCTACTATCTATTAGTTCCTTTTGCTTTATAATTATCAGTTTTATGCATTTGGGTGCTCCCATGTTGGGTTCATAAATATTTACAGTTGTTATATCTTCTTGTTGGATTGTCCTCTTTATTATTATTGAGCCCTTATTTGTCTCTTGTTATAGTCTCTGTTTTACAGTCTACTTTGATATAAGTATTGCTACCCTAGCTTTCTTTGGATGTCTATTTGCATGATTAATGGTTCCCAATCCCCTCACTTTCAGTCTGCATGTGAATTTAGCTCTGAAATGTGTCCCTTGTAAGCAGTATAGACATGGGTCTTAGTTTTGTTTGCTTGTTTGTTTGTTTTTATCCATTCTGTCATGCTATGTCTTTTGAGTGGAATAGTTAGTCTATTTACATTCAAAGTAATTATTCCTAAGTATCTATTTACTGCCATTTTCTCTCTCGTCTTGTGGTTGTTTTTGTAGTTATTCTGTGTTCTTTTCTTCTCTTGCTCTCATCTCTCACAGTTTTCTGGCTTTCTTTGCTGATATATTTGGATTCCTTTCTCTTTATTTTTTTGCATATCTATTACTGGTTTTTGATTGGTGGTTACCTTTAAGTTTGTATATAACATATTCTCCATATAGCAGTCTATATTAAACTGATGGTCACTTACATTTAAGCTCATTCTTTACTCCTTTCCCCACCATGTTTTTGGCATATGGTGTCATAATGTACTTCCTTTTATTTTGTGAGTCCCTTGACTGAATTTTATATATACAGTTATTTTTACTGCACTTGTGCTTCCTACTTTTCTTACTCTTATTGATCGTCTTTCCTTTCCCCTCAAAGAGTCCTCTTTAACAATTCTCATAGGGCTGGTTTAGTGATCATGAACCACTTTATCTTGTGTTTGTCTGGGAAACTCTATCTCTCCTATTCTGAATGATTGCCTTGCTGGATAGAATATTCTTGACTGCAGATTTTTTTTCCTTTGAGCTCTTTGCATATATCATGCCATTCTCTTCTAGCCTGCAAAGTTTCCACCAAAAAAATATGCTGATAGCCTTCTGGACTTTCCCTTATATGTAAGTCTTTTCTCTTGCTGATTTTAAAATATTCTCTTTATCACTACTTTTTGCCATTTAAATTATTATATGTGTTGTTGTGAGCCTCCTTAAGTTGATTTTGTTTGGTGATGTCTGTGCTTCCTGGATCAGGACATCTGTTTCCTTCCCCAGATTAAGGAAGTTTTCAGCTATTACTTTTTCAAATAATTTTTCTGCCCACTTTTCTCTCTTCTCATTCTGGGATTCCTATAATGTGAATATTATTAGACTTGATGCAGTCGCTGAATTTCCTAAGTCTATTCTCATTTTGCATATTTTTTCTCCCCTGCTCAGCTTGATTAGTTTCCATTACTCTGTCCTCTAGGTCACTAATTCATTTTTCTGCTTCTGCTAGCCTGTTATTTATTCCATCTAGTGAATAAATGTTTACATTTATTATGTTATTCATCTTTGAATAAACATGTCTGGTTTTTATGTTTTTTTATCTCTTTGAAGAGGTCTCACTGATGTTCTCTACTCAAGTCCAGTGACTTATCTTTATGCCCATTACTTGAATCCTTATCAGGCATTTTACATATTTTTGTTTCAGTTTGTCTCTTGCTGTGGTTTTGTCTTATTCTTTCATTTGGGACATATTCCTCTGTCTCCTTATTTTGTCTAACCCTTTGTGTCTGTTTCTGTGTGTTAGGAAAGTCAGCCATGTCCTCTTCTCTTGAAAGTAATGGTTTATAAAGAAGAAATCCTGTAGTGCCTTGCAGTGCAATGTTCCCTGTTCACCAAAGCCTATCAAAGCCTATCACTTCAGAAGTGTCTCCTGTGTGTGTTGTGTGCACCCTGCTGTTGTGTCCTGGCTGCTTTTTCCTTCAATCCTGCAGTCTGCAGAGGCTTTCTTTGGCTGTTATGGGCAGGGTTTGGTCCCTTGCTGTGCAGTTTTAACAAGGTGCACTGGTGTGATTGCAAAATGGGACCTTCTGATACCACTGTGGGGACCTTGGCTATTTGGGCTATTTTAATAAGTTATACCTCAGATAACATGTGGATTGGCAGATGTGCTGTTGACAAGATTTGTGGTAGTGTTCTGGGGAAGAGAGCCCACAACACAGGAACTGAGGCAAAGTAACTAAGAAAGGCAGGTCTGCCAAATCCCAGAGAGGTGGGGTTTGGTGTAATTAAGTTAGGTAGAGTGAATGTGGGCACTGCATTATTTCCCACATGTGACCTTGTGTTTATTCTGGGGGGGGGGTAGTGGGGAGGAAGATGGTGCCTGCCAGTTCCTTTATTCCTGGAGAAGTCCCTCTGTGAACAGGGCCTCTATGAGACTGCTGTGAAATGTGTAGATAACTCTCCCTCCTGTGTGCCCTGGATGTATTTCAAACTGTTGCATCTGTGCTGTATGTCTACAAGCTGTTTCTAGTGTTGTCTCTTTAAGGGTTGGGACTCAGCTTCCTATTGTTCTCTGGGCTCTCTCAGAGCTGAGTCCTTTGATTTTTAAGACTCTAGAATTTAAATCTTACTGTTTATAAGAACTCATGAAACAGCCCCTCTGGTTTTCAAAGTCCAATGCTTTAGGGATTCATCTTCCCTGCATGGACATCCCTATGGGATAATCTATTTCTCTCCCTTCTTTCTGTTTGTGGCTCCCTCCCACTCATTGATGGCTGTGGTCCATGTAGCTCCCCACTTCATCTCTGCCTTCCCTACTCTCCTCAGTGTGGCCTTTTCTCTACCTTTAGTTGTGGAGTTTGTTCTGCCAGACTATGTGTCATCTTATGGGTTATTTAAACTGATGTGGGTGTTATCTAGTTGTATCTGTAGGACAGGTTGAGCTTAGGGCCCTCTTACTCTGCCATTGTCACCCTCTTCCTCCTCTTAAATATTAATTTGGCTTGATCTGGCTGGCTAAATATTTTTGTCTTCTCTACTCACAATTTTTGTGTGTCCTTTCTGAAGCTATTTATTCAAGAAGGACCTCTCTGAAAGAAAAAAATATATTCTCTTGATGACCTATGGGGAAGGCCCACATAAATATTTCAATAGAGGTAGAGAATGTATACTTCTGGTTTGGAAAAAGAATCAACAGTTGGACTTAAACCACATGTTGCCATACTCTTACACCTAGCAGTGATCTGGATTGTCAGCACCCAAACTTTGAAGCTGTTGGTGTTATGTCACCAATGACTAGGTTTAGAGAATGTAAGGTCATGTATCTATGTAGTGATCCCAAACACCAAATGCATTATTAAAAGTTCAAATTTTGACTCTTTGGGGATTGATGATGCCATAAACCAAGGTTGTGGCACTTCTGTTATACTTCTTAACACAGTTTATCTTACACTTTGCTGATGAGCATTGCCCCCCGAATCAATACAAATGTCATGCATGTTTCTTTGACTTTTCCAGTCTTCTAGAATCACAGATCCATAGAATTCCCAAATGCTAATGTGAGCGCTCATGCCACTTGACTTTGGAATTTCAGACATTTACTGGATTCCTTTTGCAGTGTTATTCTAGGAATTCTAAAGTTATTCTTGCATATTCCACAAAGTCCTGATTTTGGTTTGTTACTTTTTGGACTCCTACTCCTCTATATTGCAGAATCACTTCTTGTCTTGATACTGATTTTCCCTTGTCTATTATTGCTCCTCTCCCATGGACACATGTTTTTCTCCATCTATGGACAGATGTCCAGACTTTTATTCCCCAAAGCAGAGCTGTAAAATTTAGCAGTCTGTGAAACCTTACTGAAACCTTAGAGATATCAACACTGTCACCATCAACAACAACAGAGCCAACTTAAGACTATGTAAGGCATGACTACTTCCCAAGTGCATTGGCCAAGGAACCCCACACATTTCCTAAATAAATCTCTCTATCCTTAGCTTTAGGTGTGACACAATACTGTAGAAGCCATCTTGTTTCTTCCACATGAAAGTTCATACTTCAGTCCTAATTTTAGAGGAAACCAAAGACAGAAAAAAAATTCATTTCAGTTTCAAAAAGGAAACATGCCTTCAAGGGCCTCAGAAAAGTTTACTTTGTAAATAATGAAGATAAAATTTTATATAGAATTTTTTCTTAAGTTTTGACTTCAATTTGTATCATCAGAGCAGTTTTGCTTTTTTTTAGATCAGATATCTGGTCTTAGTCCCTATGTACTGAATCAGAATTCCCGATTGTATTTCTAACAAACTATACATGTTATTCTCATGCACAACATCTTAGAGAACCACTATGGATTACCGTGCAGAATAGCAGACTCTGGTGCCTTGATCTTCACTAGGGAATATTTGCCTAATATTTGTATAAATTAAATATTTTATCCAAGATAGGAGCCTTTACATCTTACTCTCCAAGTAAGTGTATATTGCTAGTAGGTTTTAACTGGACGATTTCTACCTGGAACTGATGACTGCAGGTGCAAGTATCTCTATCTTCATAATATATTTTACATTTTTTATAGGTTTGAGTGACCAACAGAAGGGTGTTTTTGACCAGATGGGAAGACTGATTCACTTGTCTCTATTATTAAATACATCTTTTTCTTTTTTACAGACTGCACTAAACATAGATTTATTTCCATGAGTGGAATTAAAGAAACTTCTGTTCTTTTCAAGGGACACTCCTTTTTGAACCTTTCTCCTTTTTGAAAGATATATAATCATTTTCACGCTTATGACTCTCTTTTAGAGAACAATGTCTAAGGATTCTTAGATTCTTGCCAGCTTCTGATTCTGGGGTCTTCTTAGATTTTCCTCTCCATCTCCAAAGAATTCCTCAAAACAAACAAAAACAAACAAACAAACAAACAAACAAAAGAATCCCTCAAATCTTTGAGAGAGAAGTTAATTGTGTTAACTCAGTCTATTGACTTGGGATTTAGGGTGGTTTATTTCTCCAGTTACTACTTTTGTTTGATTTACTTTCCAGCATATCAGTAAGCATACAAAAATAGTCACAAAGTAGAGTCTTCAATGTAATTAATAAGGTTTACCTGACAGCTCAATGTTATCACATACAAAATATTAACTCTGATTTACCTATGTATAATCAAAACATTTATTAAAGCATTTGTTATATATGTTTTTTTAACAGAATGAAGGAGTAGGGATCCCTGGGTGGCGCCGCGGTTTGGCGCCTGCCTTTGGCCCAGGGCACGATCCTGGAGACCTGGGATCGAATCCCACGTCGGGCTCCCGGTGCATGGAGCCTGCTTCTCCCTCTGCCTGTGTCTCTGCCTCTCTCTCTATCTCTCTGTGACTATCATAAATAAATAAAAATTAAAAAAATTAAAAAAAAAAGAATGAAGGAGTAGTTGAACACCTAGAGAAATCCAAGAAAATAGCATTTAAATCAACCTTGCTATTGGTATTCTCTCCCCCCCCATCCTGTTATCAATATAGCAATTAAATATATTTTATTTGTCAAAACTAGAGTAATTTATGGTGTTGATTTTGATGTTTCTATGTGTATAATTCCCTACACCATTATTTTTCTGACAGTAAATCATTCTAATCCAATAAGGCCAGAATCCATCTCAAGTATGATCTTCTTCGTTCCTGGAATTGTAAATGCTTTTTCCATAACTTATGGTTTAAAATACTATCAAGACTATTAAATGAGATAACATCCATTAGCATTATTCTCTATTATTATTTGAAATCTATAATGAATACAAGAATTGTCATATTAGCAAGAGGTTTGACTCTAGCATAGACTTCAAAGACCAGAGTGTGAGAGTGAATGTACAATATAGTGAAAGGTAGAAAAATGAGTAAATCTTTCATAATAATTCTATTGGGCATGTATATCAATTTTGGTTGGTCCTACCAACTCTGTATTTATTTTAGGTGAATATCATTTATCTTCATGGTTTAACTTCAATTTCTAAATGTTCTGAAATTGGGCAGCCCCGGTGGCGCGGCAGTTTAGCGCCGCCTGCAGCCCGGGATGTGATCCTGGAGACTCAGGATGGAGTCCCACATCAGGCTTCTTGTATGGAGCCTGCTTTCCCCTCTGCCTATGTCTCTGCCTCTCTCTCTGTGTGTCTCTCATGAATAAATAAATAAAATCTTAAAAAAAATAAATGTTCTGAAATTGGTGTCTAATGTCAATTTTGTTTTTCTAACCAAGATTCTAGTGATTTTTTTTTAGGTCAAATCATTCTCAGAAGTCAGCTTTCTAGAACTGATTTTTGCCTTTTCTTTTCAGGAAAACACCTTCATTCCATTTATAATTTTAATTGTCATTTCTTTTTTAAGATTTTATGAATTTATTCATGAGAGACACACAGAGAGAGAAAGAGAGACAGAGACATAGGCAGAGGTAGAAGCAGGCTTCAGGCAAGAAGCCTGATGTGGGACTGGATCCCTGGACTCTGGGATCATGCCCTGAGCCAAAGGCAGACTCTCAACTGCTGAGCCACCCAGGCATCCCTTAATTGTATAAAACACACCAAACTATATCTTGACTATAGTTTGACTTACAAGGCTACCACATATAATTATGTAAGTTAGGTCTTATGAAAATCCAGAAGATGTCATTCACAAAGACTCTTAAGTAAATGGCAATGCATAGAATTGTGGAACACACAAGTTACTCAACCATGTTGACTGCCTTCAAGGTTGTTCAGATAGAACTATTTGCCACTCTACTGTATAGTTTGTGAGTAAAAATATGTTAAGATATATGTGAGTGACACTCTTTCACAGACTACATCACTAAATCCAATGTATTACCTCATCCTTCCAGTAAATTTATTTCTAATCACATTAAACTTACCAATTGTTTTAGCCATATGCTAGTTGTTACTGAAAAAGAAGACTCTTTTATTACCTATTAGAGGAATACCGGATAGAAAGAATCACAGTGCATTTTTATGCAACTCTTAACACAGGGTTCCTTTCTTTTTCACTAGGAGATTCACTTATAGCTGGCAATTTGTGGGGGTGGGGAAAAAAACAGTGATAGACCTCACCTAACCTAACCCTTACTCCTTCCTTACAAATAGAAAGATAGGGGATCCCTGGGTGGCCCAGAGGTTTGGCGCCTGCCTTCAGCCCAGGGCATGGTCCTGGAGTCCCAGGATCGAGTCCCACATCGGGCTCCCTGCATGGAGCCTGCTTCTCCCTCTGCATGTGTCTCTGCCTCTCTCTCTCTCTCTCTGTCTCTGTCTCTCATGAATAAATAAATAAAACCTTTTAAAAAAATAGAAAGGTAGATCTATATTATCAGCTGTTTCTTTGCCAAGACTTTGAAAGCTGCTCCTCCATGACCTCCTGTGTGCTGTACTCATTTATCTTCAACACACTCTCACCTACACACATACCGAGACAGCACCTACTAACATCCAAATACATATTTCCTATTGAAAATTGAATTTAATGTGATAGGCAAAATTCTAAAACTGGTTCCCACAAGATTCCCATCCCCAAGTTCAATCAAACTCCAGTCTAAGTACTTTTATGAAAGGATATTTTTTGATGGAATTAAAGTCAGATGTCTTTAAAATATGGAGATCCTAGGGTTAGTCCCCACCTGAAGTTCCCTAAAAGAAAAATCTCAAAAGAGAAAAGCCTCCTCCAGCAGGTGCAAAGAAGTCAGAGAAATTTGTGGGCATGAGAAGGATTTGATAAGCTGTTATTTGCTTTGAAGGAGCCTATAGCCGAGGGACAGAGAGCAATGCCCAGCTAAAAAGCAAATGGGAAACTCAGCTCTATTAAGGACAGGACTAAATTCTTTCGATTGTAGAACTGAGATTGAGAGAGGAACCCAAGAACCAAATGAGAAGGCAGCCTGACCACATCTTTGCACTCTCGTGAGATCTTGAGCCAAGCAGTACCTGAATTTCCGATCTGCAAAAATTGTGAAAAACAAATGAGTATATTTTAAGCTGCTAAGTTTGTGGTAATTTATTATGTAGTGTAGTTAACTAATGTACCTATGAACTAGGTGGTTCACCTAACATGATACTGTTGTTATGAAATATGTGGTCTATTTTTTCCTTTCTTCTTTCTTCTTTTTCTCCTTTTTAAAAATTCTTTTCTGTTTTTAGCATAGAACAGTTTCTCTATCATCTTCACTGCTTTGAATATGCTTATATGACTGTACCAGGTGTTATGCATGGTAAAATATGATTTATCCTTCATTTATAACACAATATTTGTGCATCATTTTTGAGTACCTAATATTTATAAGAAACAAAAATGAATTTAAAAAGAGAAAAAAATCAAATTATTGTCTTCCAAAAAAAATGTCAATTTGTCTAAATCTCTCTGTAGATCAACAGTTTAGCATAGGAATCAAGGCCTACAAATTGTTTATGTGATAATTCAGAGCATATGTTTGGTAAACAACATAAATTGGTTAATTAGAATAAATCCATCACTTAGACCTAGAGATCCAAAAGGGCTGAGGGTAAATATTTTCTTATATTTACAAGTGAAAAAATTTAAAAGTTGCTTATTCCTGATTTTTTTACCTCATAGATAATATGATGAAATATTCAGTGAATATTTATTCTTACCATTCTAAAACAAAATACTCCTGTATCCTAGGCATCTGTGTTCTTTCAAGAAGAGGCATGTCTGTTTTACCTTTGGCCTAATCTTCAGTGAGCGAAACAACTGGCTAAAATTGTGTTGTAATATAAATCAATGATCTGAAAGAGCCAATATTTTTGTTATTGAAAGAAAGTCTGTGACAGTACTTAGAATGTATTAAATAGTGGATGACCACAGATAGGAAATGTGTAATTTGGAGGCCTTGTTGTTTAAAAAAATTATATATAGATCATATGAGAGAAATTATTCAAATATAATGTGCATGGGTGGATTAGGGATTATAGGGCATTTAATGTGGATTTAGAAAGTTAAATAATAAAGTATCTTTTCTGGTTTTTCTTTTTTATTTGTAAAATGAGAAGCTAGATTTTGATGAATGTTAGGGTCCCTTCAATTTCCAAAATTCAAAGATTCTAAAAAAATATTTATCAAAAATAAAGGAAAAAAGTCCTTTGTAGGATTAATAAGAAAATATTAATTTTAATATCATATATTTAATATAATTTTATAATAAACATTGTTTTTTATATTATTATATAATTATATATTATATTATATAGTATGCATTTATATAGCATATAACACATATATATAACATATTTAATATAATATAATATGGTGTTTTAAACTTAATAATGCAAATACTCAACAAATACTTATAGCTTTATTATTATAAATTATTATTATTTAAAATATCTTTGGTTGTCTTAATGATTCATATTTATAAAGCAAGCATAGTACCCCAATACACTACTGAAGAAGAAAGAATGTTATTCCCTTACTCTACACTAATTATTGTTTTTTTAATTTTAAACATTTTATTTATTTATTCATGAGAGACAGAGAGAGAGAGAGAGAGAGGCAGAGGGAGAAGCAGGCTCCATGACATGGGACTCCATCCAGGGTCTCCAGGATCAAGCCCTGGGCCGAAAGTGGCGCTAAACCGCTGAGCCACCCGGGCTGCCCACTCTACACTAATTAAACAGACTTTCATTTCTTAGACTCACAACTTGGTCATTCTACTTCTTCCCCTGACTCTGTAAATAAGATTTTAAACCTTTATACTTTTCTTGAGGGTATTACCTATGAACTTATTCCAACTTGCATTTTTCTAGAGCTAAAAAGAAAGCCATTTCTACCCCATATTCACATTGTTGTGTTTCCTTTTATATATTTTTAGAGGTATATTAAGCCCATTCATTCATTCATTCATTCACTCGTCCATTTGTGTTTTACCAAATCAAACAAACCAAGAGACAAAAATATTGAATGCCTACCAAACATCAGGGGTCTTAGTTTGCTTTCCTCAGAAATAGACTGAGGTGGGGCTTCAGTAACATGTGTTTTACTGAGGAGTTTCCTGAGGGAAAACTTATAAAATGAAATTAAAAAGCAAGATGATGAAGAAACAGCCCATCGAAGATGTAGGTTCACCCAAAATCTGGGGTTCACCAGATCCCCTAAGTGCAGTAATGGGGGAGCTCCGGAACATAAATTATACTGTACGATTTTCCTGCCTTGAGACAAAGAGGTCAGCTTTATGTATCCTTATATCAGTTAATCACTGGCTGTGTGCAGTGGGGAGGGGTGATGGAGGGGCATAACCTCTCAGATGAAAGATTAGCCCCTACCAGCTGATAGTGATTCCCTGGCAATGGGTACAGATGTAAGAAATAAATAAAAAGCCAACACTCACAGCAGCTAAGGCATACTAGTCTAGTGATATAGCTCTGGATAGGGCACCAAATGACATCTACTACAGTCTACCCTTTGCCCTTGCACTGCAGAGATCTATTTGTTGTTGTTTTTTTTTAAATTAATTTATTTAAATGTACTCCATCCAGGCATAGCCCTCACTAATTCTATAGTCACAATTCCTAGGGATGTTTGTAAGAGGAAGTTTAGTGGGATGAGTTATATCCATCACTGCTGTAGTTAGTCCTGAGATCATAATTTATACATCTTGCCCTTCCACATGTTCTAGATTTTCTTTTCACTCCAACAGATAATTCTGCTATATGATGAGGCTTGCCTCATTTGGTGATCTAGACTCTTATCCTTGAGGAAGGTGAGCCACTGGTTATTATGCCATTTTCAGGTCATATCTGCGGTACTTGTCTATTTATTGTTAAAACTGGGCATGGAAACATCAGGAGACTAACAGAAAAATCACCTGAGTACTCAACGCATCATTCCCTGTACACACTGATGTAGCAGGAATTCTTTATCTTCCAGATTATCAAGGTAAATTGCCCTTGCCAGGCTGGTAACTACTGTCTTTTAGCAAAAGAACCAGAGAAGTGATTAGGTAGGAGATATTGCTAAAAGTTCAGTGAGACTCTTACTGTGCCATCTGCTAAAAATGCTTGAACTTCTGGAAACCAGGATTTTCAGACTGACTATGGTTATTCCCTTCCTACTTGCAGATCCTCAGCCATCACCACTATCTGAAAATTTACAGAGTATATGAGTTTCAGAAATAGCATTCTACATAACTTTACATTGGAAAAGTATACCTGGGGTAAATGATACCTGATATATTGTACTATTGCAGTGATTTGCAGAATGCTTAAATGGCCCACATTTCTTTAATCTACGTATTATTACTTAAAGAAGTCCAGTTTCCTAACATCTGGGGCAAAACTATTAACATATACTCATGCTAGTCTCAAAGGTGTATGAACTGCTTCTGATGTGCCTTTCTGATAGCAATGGAAAAGCACATATTTGCCAGAGTGGGAGCCCCACAACACATACTAGAGGCTGTGCTAGTTTTGTCTAGCAAAGATACCATGTCAGTCCGACAGATGCAATTATGTTTCCTCTTTGCTTTAATTTATAATTAGTCCAGTGTTTGTAGGAGGTATGTCGATTAATTGTCTTTGAGTGTACCACTAGTTTTAGCAATTTCCCCTAAAATGAGGTATTTTTGATTGATCATATTGTTTGATATGGTTGATCATATTAGAGACTTCCACTTCACTTTTCTTACTATAATAGGTCTTACCTCACATATCAAGGAACTGATATGAGAGTTCTCCCAACTACCAAGTAAATTCATTTCAGTTATATATTTTAGAACAGGGGAAATGACCATCAGGTTGGTCCATAGACTCCTTTAATCACCTAGTTCCCATAGTGCCCATTCTAAAAGGGCTGTGGCATTTAAAAATATGTCCATTTATTATCTTTATCTTTTTCAAAAGGTACAGTATAATTTCACTCCCTTTGGATATGGTCTGGACTTAGTGAATTACTTCTGACAAAAAGGGCATGGTGGAAGTGATGGTGCGTGACTTCTGAGGCTGGGTCGTAAAGACATTCACACTTCCACCTTGCTCACTTGGATCACTTACTCTGGGTAAAGCCACCCAGTATGGGATAAGGACACTCAAGCAGTTTTGGGATAGATCTGTATTCAGAATATCTGAGGCCTTCCAGCAACACCCAGCAACAATGTGCCAGTCATATGAGTTACTCAACTTAGAAAAGGATCCTTCAGATCCAGTTCTGCCTGGAAATGATTACATCCCCTGCTAACCTCTTAACTGAAACTTCATGGGAAACCATGAGCCAAACCACTCACCTAAGCGTCTTGTAAATTCTTAGGTCAGAGAAACCTTGAGCTAATAAATGTTTATTGTTTTAAGCCATTGAGTTTTTGAGTTATTTAGTAGGCAGCAATAGAAAATAGAGAGTTGATGGTGGCACTTAGGGCCCCTGGGTATCATCCTATTTCCAACCATCCTTAAAAGATATTGGTATCTTCCTTTTCCCAATGCACAATTACCTTATGCCGTGGTCATAGGTAGCAGTAGGGAAGGACTGGGGAAATTGCTAATAAATCCACTTAAGGGGATGCAAGATCATTTTGCTTGGGGACACAGTCTCTTCCCCAGCAGTAAGTACCAAATCTGAGAATTGGTTCAGCTCCAGAAACTGCAAGGAATTGTGACTTTTTGGAAGGGCAGCTGCCCTCAGCTTCCTGATAATCCATCTTGGATTTCTTTTGATTGTGCATATTTACCAATTATCTTGGGTGTCTATATATCTTCATGATAGGAATGTCATAGTCTATTAAATATTTTCTTAGCTTTGTTGGCTGCCAGTTTGACTGTTATTCATTGCTACTATTGTGCCTAACTGTGACAGATAAGAAACTCAACCCAGCCTCTGATATCTCGGATTCCTACTTTCACCATTGTTATCAGGGACCTAGTTTGGTAATAGAATCTTTTGTCATCCCTGCCTTACAGAGGATAGCCAATACTGAACTTTTCAGCAACGATCTTGCCCTTCATACTGGTACATTCTTTATATTTTTGGTAAATAGATTATACTCCAGGCTTTCCCTTAGAACATAGTCATCTGGTGGGTTTTTCAGCATTAGGATATGCATCTAGCATGCTCACTTCTCTGAACCTTTTGTTCTCTTGCCCCAATGTCTGTCACAGCATTTCAGGAATTTCTGCTTTGTTTATTGTGTTCCTTCACTTTTCCAAGGTTCCAAAAGCCATCTGCAGCATGTTAATACCTTTACTGGGAGTCTTTGCTAGGCTGTTGAAATCCTATATCACAAAAGTTTACATATCTACAAATTGTTCATTAACCAACCTTATGCTCTGTCCCTTTGATCTAAAACCCTCATCATGCAGTCCATACACATTTTTCTTGCTCTTTCCAGTACATATCAGCCAATTCCTTCAACGTATACTTTTTTTTCTCTTCACAAACCCCACACATTTCTAGATAAGTTATGTTGAAATTTAACTCTTGTTACATCATGGTTTCCAGAAAAGGACTTGGCGAGGGAGTGCCTTAGGAAGGCAAGCGTTTGAAGTCTTTGCATAGTCTTAAATTAACAGAGAGAGCACTCATTTCTATTTCCAGGTTCACTTGGCACTCCCATTTTTCCTCTTAGGGACCTGACCTTGGTATAGCAAATCTGCTGATGCTGAGAATTCAACCTCTGAGGCTCCACGACTCAATAGAATTAAGTCCAGAGCCTGGTCCTCTGTTCTATCTGTTCTTTGTCTGCAATCAATTAAGATATCCCCATGCTGTCAAAGGTATCCTCTGATTTTCACACTTTTCCTTGAATCTCTCTTCAGGAATCATTAGGGCATAGCAGCAGCCACTCAATTCCATAATATATTTTTAAAGATTTTATTTATTTATTCCTGAAAGACACAGAGAGAGAGAGAGGCAGAGACATAGGTGGAGGGAGAAGCAGGCTCTCCACTAAGCAGGGAGCCTAGTGTGAGACTCAATCCCAGGACTCTGGGATCACGCCCTGAGTCCAAGACAGACACCCAACTGCTGAGCCACCCAGGTGTCCCTCAATTCCATAATATTTATAGAAATTCTTTCTCAGGCAGCCTGGGTGGCTCAGCGGTTTAGCGCCTGCCTTCAGCCCAGAGCATCATCCTGGAGTTCCGGGATCAAGTCCTACATCGGGCTCCCTGCATGGAGCCTGCTTGTCTCTCTGCCTGTGTCTCTGCCTCTCTCTCTCTCTCTCTCTCTCTCTCTCTCTCTCATGAATAAATAAATAAAATCTTTAAAAAAAGAAATTCTTCCTCATATCTCTTAAGCATCAGGAATATTCTACCTGTAAGGTAGAATACCTGTACAGCATTTATGTCCATCATTGGCGAAGATTTTAACAATTGCACTTTTACAGCTTGTCAAAGGATAACCATAATAACCACATTCTACCTACGAGTAGTGTTTGTATCCATTTGCCTGCTGAACAGCAAGTATCCCTACAATTCCTGTTTAGATTTTGCTTCCTGGGATCATATTGGTACTAATTGTCTTAGAGACATTTCCCAGGAGGCAGGCTATGGTAATGATAATTATGGGCACAAGATTTGTTAGGGCATGCACTGGGAGAGATGTCCATGTAAGGAAGATGCTTCAACAAGGAAGTAGAGAGGGAAAGCCCTGGTAAAGGGGCAAATTGACCCACGATGCCATTGCAGCCAATGTTTCAGGTGATGTTATAAATAGTTGTGGAGCTGGATGGGCTTTCAGCATTGTCATAAATTGAGGTAGGGAGGCTAGGCCATTTTTATCACCACATTAACTGGTCATTGGCCAAATGACGCTTCCTGAGAGGTATCTAATCTTGGACAAGGCTTTTGCCTGCTAAGTATAATTCCCACTGACTTACATAGATGTATGAGTTGGCAAGCTGGAGGAAAGATGCCTTGACTTTGAAGACAAGTCCTGACTGAAGCACCACACTATTCACTACATATACTATAATTTTTATCACATAATAATAATAATAGTAAAATAATTACTAATTTTGCTGACCATTTGTGAAGGTTAATGTTATGTATCAATATGACTAGGACAAGGAGTGCCTAGATTAAACATTAGGTGTGTCTGTGAAGGTGTTTCCAGATGAGATTTGCTATTCAATTGGTGGACTCAGGAGATTGCTCTCCCAAATGTGGGTGGCCACCATACAATATTTTGAGGATTTGAATAAAACAAAAAGGCAGAGGAAGGGGGAATTTACCCCTTTTTTATTCCTTCTTGCCTATTTGAGCTAGGACATTGTTTATTCTCTTGCCCTTGTACTAGAGTTTACATTACTGGCACCTCTGATTTACAGACCTTCAGACTCAGGAGGCTGTAATAACACTACCAGTTTTCTTGGGTCTCCAACTTGCAGACAGCAGATTATTGGATTTCTCAGCCTTCGTAATGGTGTGATGCTGTGAGCCAATTCTTAATTATTTATAATAAATGTATTCCTCTTTGTGTGTGTGTCTGTGTGTGTGTGTGTGTGTGTGTGTGTGAATTTGTATAAAGCATTCAGTTTCTCTGGAGAACTCTAACACATTATTTGAGAATAAGTTGCAAACATCACGATCCTTTATCCCTAAATATTTCACTGTATATCTTTTAAGTTCCAGGCAGTTCTATTACATAACCATACCACAATGATCAATGTTAGGAAATTTCAAATTGATATAATATTATATCAAATTTACAGTCCATATACAAACTATGCAAGTTGTCCCAATCACACAATTTATAGTAATTATTTTGCAATCCAGGATTAAATCCAGGATCATCTGTTGCATTCAGTCATCATGTTTCTGTTCACTTTAGCTTGCTAATTATATGCTTCTCAGCTTTCTTCAAACTAAATTCCAGAATTTTCTGGATTAAGGTTTCATGATTCTCTTTGCAATTTTGGTGTGGGATCTAAAATGGTAAACACATCATATGATCTGGCATGAAATCTATGGTTTTGAAACCAAACACATAATTCAAGGTTTTTAAAAATCCTCTGTGGTACTTTAAAACTTATATAAGAACATGCATGTTTCACAGCTATCATTAAATAATTTAGAACATGATTTCTTTTCAACTTAAAGACATCTGTTTAATATTTTTTGTAAGGCTGATTTAGTAGTGACGAAGTCCTTTAGCTTTTTATTGTCTGGAACTTTCAAATCTGAGTGATAATCTTGCCAGGAATAGTATTATTGGTTAGAAGTTTTTCCTTTTTAGTACTTGGTGTATAACATGCCACTCTCCTCTGCCCTGCAAAATTTCTACTGAGAAATCTGCTGATATCTTTATGGGGTTTCCTTTGTACATAACAATTTGTTTTTCTCTTGCTGATTTTGAGATTTTCTATTTTTAACTCTTGACATTTTAATTATAATATGTCTTGGTACAGCTCTCTTTAGGTTCATCACCTTATTTGAAACTCTCTGAGCTTCATGGACCTCGGTGTCTATTTCTTTCCCCAGGTAAGGGAAGTTTTCAGCCACTGTTTCTTCAAATAAGTTATCTGTCTCTTTTTCTCTCTCTTTTCTATTACATTTTATTCTGCTTGGTGTTGTCCCAAAAGTCCTTTATCTTCATTTTTTCTTGTTATTTTTTTTCTTTTTTGCTAATCTATCTGGATGAGTTCCATTACTTTAACTTTCAATTCACTAATCTATACTTCTACTTCATTCAGGGTATTGTTGAACCTCTCTAGTGTATTTTTCAGTTCAATTATTGTATTCTTCAGCTCTGTGACTTATGTTTGGAACTTTCTTATGTTTTGTTTTTCTATATTCAAGTTCTTACTATGTTCATCCATTATTTGCCTAAATTCAGTGAACATCTTTATGAACATTACTTTGAATTCTTTATTAGGTAAATTACTTATATCCATATTAAGGTCTTTTTCTGAGGTTTTATCTTGTTATTTTTCTTGGAACATATTTCTTTATTTCCTCATTTTGCTCAACTCTCTGTGTTTCAATGTGTTAGGTAAATAGCTCCTTTCAGTCTTGAAGGAGTGGCTTTATGTAGGTAATGAACTTTCTCAGGCTATCTTGCCCACTCAAACCTTTGTGATTGTCTAAACCACCTAATTTATTATTGATGTGCCCCCACTGTTGAGGGTATGCTAAGACAAGTCAGTGATCCAAGAGGAGAAATCTTATTTAGTACCTATTTTCAGGTTGATAGCATCAAGACCCTCAGCAGCGGCTTTAAAAGTATGAAAATATATACAGTCATATGGGAATTTAATTGTAATCCCTGCTGGCCTTCAAACCAGGAGATGTAGAGGTGTCCCTTGGGTTGGAAAATTTGGGACCCTGGTGAGTGTATAATCTCCTGAGAAGTTTTATCAAACTGTAACAAGGTTAAAGAGGTGGTGTCTCTCTGTTTACATTCTCTAAGTATACTTTCTTATCCTATAGGTGTGTGGGAAACCTGAAATCTATCCATAAAATTGAAGCCCCAGGTTAAGTAAATAGACCTTTGTCAAAGGAAGACTGGGATTGTATTTCAATCTGCTATCTTTTAATACCTTGGGAGTGGTAGACTGCCAAAAGCTGCCTTTTCAATTGTAGTCCCTAGGAGGTCTGGAACATTAGACATTTTGTCCACCAGAGCCAGGTGATTAAGGAGTATCCCTTGTTGTGTGTACTTTCTGGCTTTAGTAAAGCAGCTGGGAAGTGTAGTGGGTGGGGCATGTCTTTTGCTTCAGAAGGTCAGTGGCAAAATGTACATCCTAAGGCTTCAGCAAAGAACCGTGTGTGTGTGTGTGTGTGTGTGTGTGTGTCTATGTGTGTCTGTGTGTTTCTGTGCATGCACCAGCAGAATGGGAGCAGAATGATGCTGTGACTGCTCACACTCACCACACCCAGCCAGGAGATGGGAGAGTGTCACAACTGCCTGCACTCACAGACTTTTCTAGGAAGCAGGAGAACTCTTGTGACCACTTGCACTGTCCCACCCCAACCAGGGAGTAGAGTAGCTTTGCCAATCACCTGCACTCTCTAGTCTCAGCAAGTGCCACAACTGCTCACTCCCACCCATCCCAACAAGGTGGTGGGAGGGAGCTGTGTCCAAGTTTGCCAACCTGTGATAGCAGACTTGTTGTGATAGCAAACAGGTTGTGATAGAGTGTGAAGAGTGCAGCAATGGCATCTGCCAGTGCTTCCATCTCCAGGTAGCATCTCAACTGTCCCCTGCCTTTACAACCCATGCCCCCATAATAGAAAAAAATACTCCTCCCATGTAATCTAGGTGCTTCTCAAACTTCTCTGTCTTCACTGGGTCCAAGGGCAAGTGAGACCACTCATGAGCCCTCCAAGAGGGGAAGCTCATTTTCCTATAGCACTTTGGGGCCCCCTGAACATTAGCCCTATTGATTTTCCAGGCCAGACATTCTGAGGGCTCATCTTTCTGGTTTGGCTTTAAGGAGCTGAAGTACCTGATGTGGGGCATTGATCCCTCACTCCTCCAGAAGAAGCACTGTCTGGTGATATCCCTCCCTATTGTATGTTTCCACGCAAGGGGTAGAGTTTGTTTCAAGACCGTGTCTCTGCCTTTCCTACCCATCTTGATGTAGTCCTTTTATCCTTTGTTGTGAAAACTAGTTCATTTAGTTTTCAGAGGAAAATGATCCTCACACAGCTGTAGATTTGGTGTCTCCATAGGAGGAGATGAATTCAGGATCTTCCTATGCTGCTATCTTGGATCCCCCATCCCTGTCTTTCAGTAGTAAAAAACACCATACTTGTGGTCAAGTAGATGTCAGCATAAATGCTTACTGCATGCTTACAGCCATATGAAATTATTGAAGATTCAAAATGAAGTTAGTGTGCAACTCAGGAATTGACTATTATAACATGTACATTTGCAATTAGCATTTACAATTAGCAGAGAATACTTACATGTCTGAGTAAGCTAAACTGAAAGAAGTTCTAGGAATGTAATTGTCTTATAAGAAAGCCTAAGCAGTTTTCCAATTTGTACTTTTCTGTTCTCTTATTTATTTTTAAGGTTGACCAAGTTTGTTTTTTACAGTTGAATAGTATATGAATATTTTTATAATCCCAGAAAATGGCTGCTATATTTTTTCTTTCTTCATATCTCTACTCTTTGAGAGGTTTATGTAATGCTGGGATTCTCACTAAAAATCAACCTGTAGGTAGAATTTAGTCTTCTTTGGTACCAATAAGTAGACTTCAGCCTGCATATTAAAAATGAAGGCAAATGCTTTGTTTCATATCTTATTTTACATAACATCATCACTTAAATTTGACCAAAAGAGGATGTTAAATGTTTCTTTCACCTTGTAGCATGGTTATTACCAATATGACACTTGAAATTTTGGCATTATGTCCAAATCCTCCTATGTGTAATTGTTTAAGAAATTTAAACTATTTCCTTCTTGCTATACTTTCTGTGTCTTTATCTTTTTATTTCCATCACTTTCTTATCCTTATATTTTTCTCACCTGACTTATACTTTGTTTACTAACTCCCTTATAGCCTTAGCACTACTTACAAATACCTTGTAATGGTTTCTTATATCTCCCTTAATGAAAAAACAAAACAAAACAAAACAAAGACACAGGAGGAACTAAAAGCTACACAACTCTACAATATCTTTTATCTCTTCATTCAGCTTCCATGGGGCTATTTAATTTAAGTAGCAAAAACAATTCTAATAAGGTATGAATAAGCTTCTGTCAAATTTAGTTCAATCCTACATTAAAGGGAAAAGTCTCAAAGTGGACCATTGTAAAAATTCTCTTTGTAGGTGACCATATGATAAAGAATAGTTAGAGTAGAACTTTCCAACCTTGCTACTACTTACATTTTGGGCCAGATAATTCTTTGCTGTGAAGGGGCCATCCTGTGCACTGTAGAATGTTAGAAGAAATCCTGGCCTCTATCCACAAGATGCCAGTTACACCCTCCTATTGTGACAACCAAAAGTTTCTCCAGATATTGTCAAATTTCTCTTGGGAAAACCATCACCCCCTAATGAGAACACTAAGATTTAAAAAAAAAAAACCAATTAGGCTACTGAAACAAATAGATGGGTAATTTATGTCCCCAAAACTCTTAATATCATTTAGAGACAGAAGAAAATTGCCCAAGCATTTTATCAGAAATTAAAATTTCTCCCAAGAAGGATGCTATGAAATAGTCTTGCAAAAAATTCTGACCCAGACTTGTATGGGACAATTATTTCTCAATGTTTTTCCACCTTATCAAGTCAGTATAACCTTTTCTGAGAAACCATCTTATTTATTTTCATATCTTAAATTCAAAATTATAATTTACAAAAGCTTTAATTATAACAGTAATGATAAATAAGAGGAAAGTAGCTTATAATATAAATTTCAATATGGTGATGCTCAGGCCCAGTTACACCAGAAGACAATGAAACAGTTACTTGCTTTCACCTATGAAGGAAATCGCCATAAATATGACAGCTGTAAATGCAAACTGAGAGAGCTATGCCATATTGGCAACTCATATGCATGAGCAACATCATTACGAATGATGCAATTTTCAGAAATCACAAACTTGATAAAATTTCTAAACTAAACTATGTACTGCCTTCTTTCAATTTGTAAATATAATGGTGATTATAAGGAAATTGTTTATTAAAACCATGTAAAAATTTTTTTGCTTACATGAAAAACAGAATTAGGTTCTGTGATCAGATGTGTATTAATATGTTTTGCTGTCATTAATGTCAACTGCAAGACTCAAAATTTGTACAGCATACAGGCCAATTATGTATAGTGAAGGACTGTCTGGCACATTACAGGGCATGTAGCATCTCTGATCCTAGCTGCTTAATGCCAGAAGTGCAGTCCAATCATTGTGACAATCAAAACGTTACTGAAATTTTCCCAAACTCACTCCAGAAGGCAGAATCCTGCTTGAAATAAATCTCCTCAGGATTTTGACTCTGTTCTTGGGTAAAATCTGCAGTTTTTAGAATTTTGTGAATACATTTAACTCCACAAGAGTATCATAATTAGAAATTCCCTATACTAATCTTCACAGGTATGATTTAGTAAGACCAAAGTCAGCTTTAACAAGTGCTGCAGATGAATCTGGTTAGATGGTTTGTGGACAATAGTTTGGGAAAAACTCAAAAATATGTAAACATTATTGCTGAAAAGTCAAAACTGTTATGGAAAAATTAGTTGCTGGTGTTATGCATTAGCAAACAGTAGTGGTCTGCATTTCACCCCTATTTACCTAACAATCGTGTCTTTAAATTGTCCATCAAATTTCTTGAACGTGTCTCCTAATAAGAGTCTTTTTCTTTTTATTCAATTCAAAAAAATGAAATAAGGTGATACTATTTTTTAAAAAACAGAAATAAGTAGATCTTGTTACTACCTATCGTGAGAATTATTTTTCAATGAAATTTGTTGTTACATTGAAAACCGTGAAATAGTCATCTGAAAATTTTCACACCTGGTTCAGGATATGTTGATGTGGAAGCCGAGAAAATTAAGGCCATTCCACCTCAAGTTCAGCGTTAGCACAAGTACAGCCATCTCAGGCCCCTGTGCTTAATGCCCGTGGCAGGAAGCCCCATATCAGAATGAGGACAGAGTTTAAGGCCCTTGAAAGCCATCAGAATGAGAACAGAGCTTAAGAAATTCCTCCACCCCTTCTGGAAATCCCCTGGACCAGCCCATAAAAAACCTAGCTGGAACCCACCTTGGGGTCCAAATCCCTGCTCTGCTGTGTCGGGTACACTTGGACCCAAGCTCGAGCTTGTAAATAAACCCTCGTGTGTTTGCATCAGTGTGGGCTCCTTGGCGGTTTCTCAGATTCGCAATCTTGGGCACAACATTTGGGGGCTCGTCTGGGATTGGAGAGACCCCCAGGATCCCATCTGGAGGGTTTCATGCCTGGTGAGTACTCAACTTTTTCCACCTTTTGCGCGCATATTTTCTGAGAGCTCTATACTGTATTTTTACCTGTAGGACTTCCAATCTGTATTAGGTCGACATTGGGTTAGGCGGATGCGCTGGCGGGCCAATGACAGGGGGTCTTGAGGAGATGTCCCTTGCCCCCGCCTGGAGGACGGGGTCCCCATCTGTAAGGAGGGCCGGCTGCCAGCCCTTTGGGTTACTTTTTGTTTTGTCTCCGCGGCTGCACTGGAATGTTTGTCTGTGTTACTGTGTCTTTGTTCATCGTTTTTACTGTCTGTGCCTTGGTGTGGACTGGGGACATAACGGGGCAGACACAAACCACACCCCTGTCTCATGCTCTCCCACTTCTCGGACGTTAGGGAAAGAGCTCATAGTCTGAGCACAGACGTACGGAAAGGGAAATTTCAGACTTACTGCATATCAGAATGGCCAACCTTTGGCGTGGGATGGTCCCGAGAAAGAATATTCCACCTACCTATTATCTTACAGGTTAAGGCCGTGATCTTCAGGGACAAACCGACGGCCACCTTGACCAGGTGCCCTACATCCTGGTCTGGCAGGACATGATCGAGAATCCCCCTCCTTGGCTAAAACCATTTTTACCCCCCAAAGCAGGGCCCACTGAGATTCTAGCCCTGCGGAAGGCTGAGAAAGAGACCGACTCTACGACCAAAATGCCCCTTTATCTGGTCTTGCAGGATTCCTCCCTGAAGGACCTGATTCTCCCACCTCCCTACCAGGCACCCCCTCACCCTTCCTCCCCCCCCCCATCAGAGGAACTGGGGGCTGCAGAAGGGGCACCACCCCTCCCTGATGAGGGAGTTCCTGTGTGTGGGCCAGCAGTGGGGACGTGTGGACGGACCCACCAGGCGGCCCTACCTCCTCCAAAGGTTCCACCAGCCTTCCCCTCTCGCCATGGGACTCCCCCCATGAGACTGGCAGACAGCCAATGTTATATTGGCCGTTCTCCACCAGTGACTTATATAATTGGAAAACCCAGAATGCAAAGTTCTTTGATAACCCAAAAGATCTAATCGGGCTTTTAGATACTGTTCTCTTTACCCACCAGCCTACTTGGGATGGCTGTCAACAGCTCTTGCAGGTTCTCTTCACCACCAAAGAGAAAATGAATTCAGGTGGAAGCTGGGAAGTCAGTCCTGGGAGAGGACAGACAGCCGACTCAAAACCCGGACCTCATAAATGCTGCCTTCCCCTTATCCCGCCCCACCTGGAACCACAACTTGGCTGAAGGTAAGGAGAGACTCCAGCTCCACCGCCAGACTCTAATGGCAGGTCTCAAGGCTGCTGCGCACCAGCCTACCAATCTAGCCAAGGTCTATGATGTGAGACAGGGTAAGGATGAGAGTCCAGCAGCCTTCTTAGAATCATAGAGGCTTTTAGGCAGTACACCCCTACGAACCCAGAAGCCCCAGAAACAAAGGCCACAATTATCATGGCCTTTGTTAACCAGGCCACTCTGGACATTAAAAAGAAATTGCAAAGAGTAGAGAGACTGGGAGAGAAGAGCTTGCAGGACTTAGTAATAGTAGCAGAAAGAGTCTATAATAATAAAGTCCGGAAGAGTAACAAACCAAACTAAGTGACAGGCAGACCCGAAACCTGGCCAAGATTCTGCTGGCCATGACCATGGATGACCCACAGGAAAGATGGAGGCACCTCAAGAAGCTGGCTTCAGGGACAGGTAAGGAGGATCGCCCTGGTCCCCGTCTGGAGCGCCCTAAACTGAACAAAAACCAAGGTGCTTATTGCAAAGAAAAGGGCCACTGGGTGAAAGACTGCCCTAACAAAAACCTAAGGCACCTGCCAAGATCTTGGAAATGGAGGACCTAGACGACTAGGGGAGTCAGGGTTCGGCATCCCTCCCTGAGCCCAGGGTAACTCTCAGAGTAGAGGGGCAACCCTTTGAATTCCTAGTGGACAGTGGGGCATAACATTCAGTTTTATACAACCCCAAGGGATATTGGCAAGCAAGACTTCATGGGTGCAAGGGGCCATGGGCACCAAACAGTACTCATGGACTACCCAAAGAACTGTGGATCTCAGCATGGGCCGGGTATCCCACTCCTTCATGGTCATCCCTGAGTGTCCCTACCCGTTGTTAGGTCGAGATTTGCTCACCAAGATGGGGGCACAGATACGCTTCCACCCCGAAGGGGCAAAAATCCTAAACAAGGAGGGGCACCCAATTCAGGTGTTTGTCCTGAGTTTAGATGATGAATATCGTCTCCACCAAACACCCTCAGCCACAATGACTGACATTGACCATTGGCTACAGGAATTTTCCCAAGCATGGGCAGAAACTGGGGGAATTGGGATAGCCCGGCACCGACCGGCCATATACATAGAACTAAAGCCGGGGACAGACCCTCTCAGGGTCTGCCAATACCCCATGCCTCTCCTAGCGTGTACGGGAATCACACCCCACATATGGTGACTACTGGACTCGGGCATATTGAGGCTTTGCCAATTGACATGGAACACTCCCTTGCTGCTGGTGTGGAAACCGCATTCTAATGATTACAGGCCAGTCCAGGACCTAAGGGAAGTCAACCGGAGAGTTAGAGGATATGCACCTTATGGTCCCAAACCCATACACCCTCCTCTCCACCCTGCCTCCGGACAAAACTTGGTATACGGTATTAGATTTTAAAAGACACCTGACTTGTTTTTCAATACAAAAATTTCTTATTAAAAAACTTGAAGGCCAATATTGAAAGCATGGTTTGTACACATTTTTGGAAGAACAAAGGGAATACAACCAAATACATTAAAATGGTTTCAATTATCAGCATTAAAACAAAGTTAGTGCAAAAAAGCCAAATACAATTGCACAGATAGTGGCTCTTGGATCTTGAAAGTGAACTTGATTTGTGACCTCTCCCATTATCCAAGTGAAAAATGAGAGCTTGGGCTTTTGTCTGTGGCTGAATATGATACATTGGACTCTTCTATTCCATCTGAGACAAAATCAGCCTGTCTTTAGCACCCAAGAGCCAAGACCTTTTCGCCTTTGAATGGACAGACTCCAAGAAAGGCCTCAATGGCCAGCTCACCTGGACTCAACTACCACAAGGATTCAAAAATTCACCGAACATCTTCGATGAGTCCTCACACAAAGACTTGGGTGAGTTCTGTTGTGAGCACCCTCATTTGACCTTATTGCAATATGTAGATGATATCTCGTTGGCGGCGGAGGACCGGGACACATGCCTGTGAGGCACCAGGGACTTGCTCCAGACAATAGCGGCTCTAGGATACCGGGCCTCAGCTAAAAAAGCCCAGATCTGCAGAGCAGAGGTGAGCTACCTTGGGTACAAATTAAAGGATGGACAAAGATGGTTGATGGATACACGGAAGGAAACCATCCTAAGGATCCCACAAACCGTCCGTCAGGTACATGAATTTCTTGGGTCAGTAGGGTTCTGTCGATTATGGATTCCAGGTTTTGCCAAGATGGCCAAACCCCTCTATGAGGACACCAAGCACCAGCAAAATTTTGAATGGACGGAGGCCATGAACAGAGTCTATAATGACCTTAAACAGGCCTTGCTGTCTGCCCCTGCTCTCGGGTTGCCTGACCTAGCCAAGCCCTTCTACCTATATGTGGACGAGAAAGATGGGGTGGCAAAAGAAGTCCATAGATCCCTGGAAGAGACCCATAGCCTATCTCTCCAAAAAGCTGGACATGGTGGCTGCTCGATGGCCCCCATGCTTAAAAATTATTGCCACAGAGACCACTATGGTCAAGGACACAGAGAAGCTGGCCATGGGGCAAGAACTTCTTGTTACCACCCCACATGCTATTGAAGAGGTACTTAAACAGCCCCCAGACCGCTGGATCAGCAATGCCCGTCTGACCCATTATCAGAGCCTACTGCTAAACCCCACCAGAATTTTATTTAAGCCACCAACAACCCTAAATCCGGCAACACTACTCCCTAACCCAGACTGGGACCCCTCCTCTGCAAGAATGTGAAGAAATTTTGGCACAGGTGCACGGAATCAGAGCTGATGTCCAGGACCAGCCACTGTCGAATGCGGACGCCACCTGGTATAGGGACGGCAGCAGTTCTGTCCAAGAAGGAATCAGATACGCGGGAGCAGCCGTAACCACGGAAACGGAGACCATCTAGGTAGAGCCACTGGCAGCTGGAACGTCGGCTCAACGGGCAGAACTGACCGCACTGGCCAAGGCGCTGACCATGGGAGAAGGTAAATGAATAAACATCTACACCGACAGCAGGTACACCTTTGCCACCGCTCACATCCACGGAGCCCTTTACAGAGAGAGACGGCTCCTGACAGCAGAGGGAAAGACTATTAAAAACAAAACAGAGATCCTTGAACTCCTGAGGGCCCTCTGGCTGCCCAAGGCTCTAGCCATCACCCATTGTCCGGGACACCAGAGAGCAGATACACCAGTAGCCAGGGGAAACTGGCTAGCCGATTCGAAAGCAAAGGAGGTGGCCCTTTCGGTGACCCAGGTCTTAACAACCATGCTACCCAATCCGGGGCCACCGACCCTGCCTGACACCCCCAACTATACCGATGCTGACTTACGCTGGATCAAACGCTTACCTATGACCCAGTGCTTGCGTGGCTGGTGGAGGGCCGCAGACTCCAGCATCATCCTGCCAAAGGAACTAGGATGAGGAGTCCTATCCAAAATGCACTGGAGTACTTATATGGGAACAAGGAAGATGGAAGACCTCATACGACATGCAAAGATCACTATTAAAGACTCTCAAGCTGGGCAGCCCTGGTGGCGCAGCAGTTTGGCGCCGCCTGCAGCCTGGGGTGTGATACTGGAGACCCGGGATCGAGTCCCACGTCGGGCTCCCTGCGTGGAGCCTGCTTCTCCCTCTGCCTGTGTCTCTGCCTCTCTCTCTCTGTGTGTCTATAAATAAATAAAATCTTAAAAAAAAAGACTCTCAAGCAAAGATCCAGTAAATTGTGGCAAGCTGCCACACATGCCAGATAATTAATGCCTCCGCCCATGGATGTAACCAGGGTACCGACTCTAAGGGGGCCACCCAGGAGCCTACTGGGAAGTGGACTTCACTGAGATAAAACCTGGAAAATATGGATACAGGTATTTACTAGTGTTTGTAGATACTTTTTCAGGATGGACAGAGGCATTTCCCACCAAACATGAAACAACACAGACCGTGACCAAGAAACTGCTGGAAGACATCTTACCGAGGTATGCTTTTCCTGTTAAGATTGGATTAGACAATGGCCCAGGATTCGTCTCTAAGGTAACGCAGGGAGTGACACTAGTACTTGGGACAGATTGGAAGTTACATTGTGCATATAGGCCCCAAAACTCAGGACAGGTAGAGAGAATGAACAGAACATTAAAGGAGACCTTAACTAAATTAGCCCTGGAGACTGGCCGGGACTGGGTGACTCTCCTCTTCTTCGCCCTATATAGGGTGAGGAACTCCCCATATAAGATGGGACTGACTCCTTACGAAATTATGTTCGGTCTTCCTCCACCTTTATCCCCAATTTAAAACCTGAGGTGCTTGCTGAGTTTGATGATCACCAACTCCTTTTCTCCTTCCAAATGTTACAATGAACCCATGAGCAGGTGTGGCCTAAGCTGAGAGCCCTCTACGAGACTAGGCCACCTCCAGACCCCCATTGATATTGGCTGGGTAACTGGGTGTACATCTGGAGATACCAACACCAGACACTTCAACCTCATTGGAAGGACCCTACATTGTGATCCTGACCACTCCCACCACTCTCAAGGTCGACGGGATTACTCCCTGGGTCCACTACACCCACGTCCAGCCAGCTGATCCACACGCCCTTTCAAGGACTTTGTTCCAGAATGGAAAGGCCAACCAGAGAAGGACAATCCCCTAAAGCTAATACTGCGCCGTTCTCACTTATTTCCCACCTCCAAGACTCCCTAGTCTGAGGTTGCCCTTCAAAACAGAAGGGGATTAGACGTAGTCTTCTTACAACAAGGGGGGTTATGTGCTCCCTTCTTCACTAGATGTAAACGGGAACGAGAACAGCAACAAGGTTGGTTCAAATCCTGGCTTAATCATTCCCCCTGGCTCACTCTGAGACCAACCTGGACCCATGATTGAGTCCTTCCTTAGGTTCCTCTGAGAGGGAGAAATGTGGAGGCTGAGAAACTTAAGGCCATTCCACCTCAAGTTCAGCGTTAGCACAAGTACAGCCATCTCAGGCCCCTGTGCTTAACGCCCGTGGCAGGAAGCCCCATATCAGAATGAAAACAGAGCTTAAGAAATTCCTCCACCCCTTCTGGAAATCCCTTAGACCAGCCCATAAAAACTCAGCTGAAGCCCACCTCGAGGTCCAAGTCTCTGCACCGCTGTGTCGGGCATACTTGGACCCAAACTTGAGCTTGTTAATGAACCCTCATGTACTTGCATCGGTGTCGGCCTCTTGGTGGTTTCTCGGATTCACAATCTTGGGCATAACATTGATGCAAAAATACATGGCAAATTCATGATTTACAGATGTATTTCATATTATTTTTGTCCTCATGCATAGCATGCATAGAAAATAAACTTCACAGAGAACTTCCTGCAAAGAAATGCTGTGAAATATCATAAGTGTAAAGACTTGAAAAAAGCTAATAAGAACTGGTTGGTGATGATATGCTTGAAGGTTTGCGTGCAAAAGATTTGATCAGTTCCTTGTATAAAAATCTAAAATGTAGGGCACCTGGGTGGCTCAGTGGTTGAGCATCTGCCTTTGGCTCAGGTCGTGATCCTTGGGTCCTGAAATCAAGTCCTGCATCGAGCCTGCTTCTCCCTCTCCCTGTGTCTCTGCCTCTCTCTGTGTGTCTCTAATGAATGAATAAATAAATAAAATATTTTCTTAAAAAATCTACAATATAGATCATCTTATATTAGTACTTGTTATTACGAAGTTATAATTTTGAACAGTATCATTATATCCTGTTTTGAGGAGCATAAGAAATTTTTAGTGTCTCCATATTATTTTCATCCTAAAGAAATTGATACCCATTCCTCTTTAAGTCATATTTGTCTAAATGCAAAATATATAATGAAATTGTAAATTATAAGTCCACTTGTAATTTCTTGTTACTTTAAATCAGCTTAGGAAAGAAAAGAGTTTGTTTCACTTTTGACATGCATTCTCGAATTGGAGTGAGTTAAATACAGGCTACTTAAAATACATCTAAAATATAATTACTTGTCAAAATAATATTGGATAGAGGATTAATCATATATCATTTTTCAAATATATGGCATTAGCTCCATGAGATCAAAATGAAAACGTAGTTAATATGTGGAAATTTGCTACATGTTTTGAAAATTCATTAGTAATATTTGCCTATACTCTATACATAAAACATACTTTTTGAAAGGTCAAATATAACTTTAAAATCCATGAATGCAGGACACCTGGTTGGCTCAGTGGTTGAACATCTGTCTTGGGCTCAGGGCATGATCCCAGGATCCCGGGATCAAGTCCCACATTGGGCTCCCCATGGGGAGCCTGCTTCTCCCTCTGCCTATGTCTCTGCCTCTCTCTGTGTGTCTCTCATGAATAAATAAAATCTTTAAAAAATGCAGACATGAAGATGTTTAAAAATAAATAAATAAATAAAATTCATGAATGCTGTGAACTGCTATCTAGACTATGTTGATGCAGGACATTATGACTATGTTGATGCAGGATCATTATGATTATGATCTAGACTATGTTGATTTAGGACATTATGATTATGACACATGTGCAAAATTTCCCAACTAATTGAAAAGTTATTATCAATAACTTGTGATCTGTTCAAGGAAATTAACAAAGATTAGATAAACTTACAACCATATGTAGAAAATAATTTGTTTCAAATTAATGTATGTAAATATCAACATCATTCCTAGAGTCAAATCATGTTAAGTTTATGCCGGGACTTGAATTGAATTTGTAGTTTTTGTCTAGATAATAATATATTACACTTTTATAGTGTCTTATATTTTTTAATATCATTTACTCTTTACATTAATTTTGTAAATTAGGTCCTCCAGCTAGGTAGGCAAAGTAGTTTCCAATTTTGGTTCCTTCTAATTTTAATTTAATCCCTGGCAAGTTATATTATTCATATGTGGATAACTCCTGTTTTTGTGAGGATTAAATAAGTTACTCTATAAAAAGGGCTTAACACAGTAGGCACATGCATATTATTTGCTGTTATTTTTTAAAGATTTTTATTTATTTATTCATGAGAGTCACAGAGAGAGAGGCAGAGACAGAGGCGGAGAGACAAGCAGGCTCCATGCCTGATGTGGGACTCAATCCTGGGACTGCAGGATCACGCCCTGGGCCGAAGGGAGGTGCTCAACCGCTGAGTCACCCAGGTGTCCCTATTTACTGTTATTTTAATTTCTATTTTATAGATAAGAAATATGAAGCTCTGAGAGAAAAAAATAGATTAAATCAGTGTTTTCACACTTTTTCACTTTTTCAACTTGACTGTGATGCAGTGTAAGATCGATTTTATTTTATAAGCTAATATGCATATGCACTCATATAGATATGCATGTATATGAAACATATATATGACCTAAAAGTTTCACAAAGCAAATTTACTTTTCTGTATGTAGTGTACTTTTATTTTTCTCTATCTTATTCTACTTATGCTCTTCTATTTTTTAAGTTGGTTGTGACACACTAACTTGATTTCTGCAAGTATAATTGAGTCATGGCCAACAGTTTAAAAAACATAACTGTGCTCACCTAGCCAGGAAATCATAGAACTGGCACTTGAACCCATAGCTGCTGTAGACTGAATACCTTGTTGACAATAGCCATGTTTTTCTCAGCCCTGATTCTTTACAACACCAAGTATAGTACTTTGAACAGAGTAGATGTTTATCATGTTTGTTAAGAAAATTATGATTCCAAAACTTCCTGATACCTTGGAGCTTTTCTATGGGTGAATACTGTCTTTTTGTGCATAAAATTGTAGCTTCATAGTATGCACAGAAAACAAACTTCTTTATCCACCAGTGATTCATCAGTTGCATATAACACCCAGAGCTCGTTATGTCACGTGCCCTCCTTGATGTCTATTATCCAGTTACTTCACCCCTCAGTATGTTTCCCAGAGTTCATAACTTTTATGATGAATCACAAGGTAGACAAGAATTGTAACATGGCAAGAAATCAATATTTGTGTGTGCGTTCCAAACATAAACAAAGGATATTCCAACTGCTCTTTGACACTTTCTTTTTTATTAGTCTAAGGTTAAAATTTAATGGTCCAGTCAGTTAAGCATATGACTCTTGATTTCAGCTCAGGGCATGCTCTCAGGGTCATAAAATTGAGACCTACATTGGACTTTACATTCAGCAAGGAATCTGCTTAAGATTCTCTCCCTCTGCCTCTGCCTCTCACCCCCTACTCTCTCTCTCTCAAATGAATAAATAAATCTTTTAAAAAATGACTCCACCAGAAAAGTGCTAGAACTCATACACAAATTCAGCAAAGTGGCAGTGTATAAAATCAATGCACAGAAGTCAGTTGCATTTCTATGCACTAACAATGAAGGAGAAGAAAGAAAAACCAAATAATCAATCCCATTTACAATTGCATCAAAAACTAAGATATCTAGGAATAAATCTGAAGAGGTAAAAGATCTGTACTCTGAAAACTATAGAACACTTATGAAAGAAATTGAAGAAGACAGAAAGAAATGGAAAAACATTTCATGTTCATAAATTGGAAGAATGAATATTGTTAAAATGTCTATGCTACACAAAGCAATCTACACATTCAATGCAATCCTTATCAAATTACCATCAGCATTTTTCATAGAGCAAAAACAAGCAATCCTAAAATTTGTATGGAATTTAAAAAAAATCTGAATAGCCAAAGTAACGTTGAAAAAGAAAACCAAAGCTGGAGCCATCATAATTTCAGAATTCAAGCTATATTACAAAGCTGTAATCATCAAGACAGTTTGGTACTAGCATTAAAAGAAACACATAGGTCAATGAAATAGAGTAGAGAACCCAGAAATGGACCCTCAACTCTATGGTCAACTAATCTTCAACAAAGCAAGAAAGAATATCTGATGGAGAAAGATAGTCTTTTCTACAGATGGTGTTGGGAAAATTGGACAGCCACATCAGAATAATAAAATTATTATTAATTTTAACTAATGGCTGGGCCATTTTCCTACACTATACACAAGAATAAACTCAGAATGGTGAAGGACCTAAATGTGAGACAGGAATCCATCAAAATCCTGGGGGAGAACACAGGCAGCAACCTCTTTGACTTCAGCCACAGCAACTTCTTGCGAAATACACCTTCAGAGGTAAGGGAAACAAAAGCAAAAATGAACTACAGGGACTTCATCAGGATTAAAAGCTTTTACACAGTAAAGGAAACAGTCAACAAAACTAAAATACAACCAATGAAATGGGATAAGAATGGATAAAGAAGATGTAGTGTAAAGAAGATGTAGTATACACACACACCCATATACATATAAATGGAATATTACTCAGCCATCAAAAAGGATGGCATTTTACCGTTTACACTGATGTGGATAGAATTGAAGGGTATTATACTGAGTGAAATAAGTTCAATCAGAAAAAGACAATTATCATATAGTTTCACTCATGTGTGGAATTTAAGAAGCAAAACAGAGGATCATAGGAGAAGGAAGGGAAAAATAAAATAAGATGAAATCAGAGAGGGAGACAAATCATAAGAGACTCTTAACTATAAAAAACAATCTGATGTTTGCTGGAGGAGAGGTGGGGGGATGGGATGGGGTAACTAAGTGATGGACATTAAAAAGGGCACATGATGTAATCAGCACTGGGTATTATAAGCAGCTGATAAATTACTGAACTCTACATCTGAAACTAATGATACATTGTATATTAACTAATTGAATTTAAGTAAAATAAGTAAAAAGGGAAACAATGTAAGTGAGAAGAAAGTAGAGCATCATCTTTAAGGTATTGAAAGAAAAGACACTATCAACCTAAAATTATATTTGCATAAACAACCCTTCTGAAATAAAGGTGAATAACAACATTTTCAGACATACAAAAGCTAAGGAATTCATCATCAACACATGCACACTACAAAAATTTTAAAGGCAATCATTCTGGCAAAGCAAAAATAATTCCAGATAGAAAGATGGATATAAATAAAGTAATGAAGAGTATCAGAAATGGCAATTATTGGATAAATATATAATTTTTAAAATTTATATTTCTAAGATACTTTAATTTTTAAAAATAACAATATATCATGAGGTTTATAATATATGAATAACAGGTATGGCAATAATAGCAAAAAAGGTTAATAGGGGAGATATGGACACATAGTATTATAAATTTTTCATGCTATGTGTTAAGTGTACATTAGCACAGTAATTTAGACTCTGATAGCTAAAGATAATAAGTGCCAAAAGCCATCTAAATCCATATGATATGATTATCAACCTGTTTAATTTCCAGTGTATTGGAATTAACTTTAACTTCAGAGCCATCCTATCTCCTCTATTGACAAATTTTTCTCTCTGATTAACAGTGACCATTCTCCAGGTTGTCACGTGTCTAACCATGCAATCAATAGAAATTACATTTTGTTCTTTTTTCTTCCCTAGCTTAATGGAGAACTCCAAAAAGCAGTTTCTCATTGTCTGTAACTAACCATAATCCAAAAACAAACAAAAAACCCCAAACAAACAAAAAACCCAGCCCCCCCCAAAAGGCCACATTTAGTCACCAGTGTATAGAGAGGAAAGGCAATTACCTAACTCATCCATTAAAACAGTAAAATTACATGTGATCCAACTCAGAGAGCTTTTGTCTTTTTTCAAGAATCATTCTCTAGTGACAGAGTGATTCGATTGATACCTGGGGACAGTTAGTACTGCTCTTCACAAGTATATTCATACACTTTTCCTAATCTTCCATTTTGGATAGTATATGCTGAATGTTACTGACACTGGAATGGCAGAAAGAGAAATACAAAAAAGCATTATTTAGAGTATACCCTCCACTTTCACTTTACACTACTATACAAAACATTCCTTAAAGCTATAATTCTTTGAAACAGCCCTCCAAAATAGAAACTTGTGAATTAAGTTAGAATATCACTTTTTTTGCCTCTATCTACTGAAGTATTTCTGTGCTTTTTTTGTTGGTTTGTTTGGCCTACCTCCTCTACTAGATTTCAGTTTAGCTTCAAAATAAATAAGACACAGGCACTAGAATTCTGCTTAAAAATTTAGACTTATTTGACATTCTGGAAAGATTAGTACCATTTACTGATTCTGTTTTCTAACTTAACCTTGATAGCTTTAAGATGGGACAAATGATTGGTTTCCAGAAATCTTTCATATATTGTCTATGTGTTTGATCATAAAAGCTTTTGTTCTTTGCTAATAACAGGGAGATATATAGCTTTTCAGTTTAGTCAGAGTTTTCAGCTTAGAGAATATCTTATACACTAGTTGAGCTACAGTCACCCTGAAAACTTGTGAAATATAAAACATTACAAAATGGTTTTAATTGCTTTTAAATGAGAAATACAGGTAGGATATGATAGAAACTTTTGTGTCTGCCAAGAAATTAAATTACAGTTCCAAGCTTAGATCGTTTAAGAATTGGCATCTGAGACACAGGTGGAATGAAAATAAGGATGCTATGAGAGTAACTGAAATTTTCTCAACTATATAAGGCATTGATATCTCAATTACAGTAATATGTTGATAGTAGAAGTTTTCTCAACTACACTGAAAGATGTTGAAGTATATGATTTAATGTTAGTGAAAAGTATTGGAAGGTTGAAATTTCTCCATAGTTCTATATTTTTATGCACCAATGGTATTCTTCATTATAGTTTATCTGTTGAATATTATTGATCATTCATTACATCCCATTTGTATATCACATTAATTCAAGTGCTAACAAGTCTTCTCTTGTCTATTTCATAGCTCAGAGCATAAGATGTGAACCAGTATGAAATGTAACTTGAAGCCTTAAGCTTCTTCTTTTTTTTTATTGCAGTTCAATTTGCCAACATACAGCATAACACCCAGTGCTCATCCCGCCAAGTGCCCCCCTCAGTGCCCATCACCCAGTCACTCCAATCCCCCTTCCACTACCCCTTGTTCATTTCCCAGAGTTAGGTGTCTCTCATGTTTTGTCACCCTCACTGATATTTTCACTCATTTTCTCTCCTTTCCCCTTTATTCCCTTCCACTATTTTTTATATTCCCCAAATGAATGAGACCATATAATGTTTGTCCTTCTCTGATTGACTTATTTCACTTAGCATAATACCCTCCAGTGCCTTAAGCTTCTTATTCTATTTAATAAAACATTGGTGTAAACTAGGACATCTATTTAGAATTTGATGAAAAACAAATTTAAAAATAAATAATATAGCCTATATAGTTGGTTTGTACACTGGATTCTCTTCCTGAGATATTAAATCCAAGGCATGTATGTATATTCTAAAATGTAATTCTGTTATATTTTTAAAATAAAAATGTTTCACATTTCAGCATATCACTGTCAGCCTTTCTTTAGTATATCCATAAGAATTTGTATTCTATGCAATTGAATATGACATACCAAAACTTTTTACACACACTATTTCTGTAAATTGAAAAATGTTTTATAAAATTATACCCTTACTATGGCTAAATAATTGTTATATTGTTTCTATTTTACTCTATTTCATCATTTTCTATTCCATCTTATTTTTAAATATGCTTACTGCAACCCATTAAGTTTCATTATTAAATACATTAGTGGGTCCTAAAGTTGAAAAGCTTACTTAATAAGTATTTTTGAAAACAGGCCAGATCAACAAAAGGAATGAGGGAATTAAATTTATATGGACAAATAATTTCTTTACCTTTGATAGAAGAAATTCTACACATTATAATTAGTGAAATTATTGGTAAAATTTTACCATTTTATTCATGAAACATTGCCATTGGCTTCTTGTTGCATACTATAGTGAAATATGCTCAGAAATATATTTTAATTGAAATGGAATAAGTATCTCGTGATTTTAAAGTAAAGCAAGTAGATATTGAGGTTATTTCTGTTACAACTGTGTTTATACTGACTAATGTTAATGGTAAAAAAAATTCAGTAGAACAATTTGTTTTGACAAGGATTTGGATTTTTCTAGCGATGAGATCATGGGACTCTGTCTAGGAATAATTCACTGTGACTTAGTGACTGGGTCAAGACTTTCAGGAAAGCTTCTATATTCAGTATTTTAGAAGAGGTCATAATATGGAATGTAATTGTTGAAGAGTTTTTATTTCCACTATATGTGCTGCTCCTATGGATTACTGGATTATTTGTTATCAATAATCTATTAGCCTATTTTTTCATCTATAGTAGGGAAACCAATCTTTACAAAACAAATTTGAAGTACTTCTCATTGTTAGAAATTTTAAAAAATTTTGTTTGAAAATCTTTCTGCACAATTAAAAAAAATAAATTTAAATTCAATTTAATTAACATATACTGTATTATTAGTTTCAGGGGTAAAATTTAGTGATTCATCAGTTGCTTATAACACCCAGTGCTGGGATCCCTGGGTGGCGCAGTGGTTTAGCGCCTGCCTTTGGCCCAGGGTGCGATCCTGGAGACCCGGGATTGAATCCCACATTGGGCTCCCGGTGCATGGAGCCTGTTTCTCCCTCTGCCTATGTCTCTGCCTCTCTCTCTCTCTCTCTCTCTCTCTCTCTGTGTGTGTGTGTGTGTGTGTGTGTGACTGTCCTAAATAAATTAAAAAAAAAAAAAAAAAAAAAAGAAACACCCAGTGCTCATTACATCATGTGCCCTCCTTAATGCCCATCACCCAGTTATTCCATCCCTCAGTATGTTTCCTAGAGTTCAGCATCTCTTATTGTTTGCTTCCCTCTCTGTTTTCATCTTATTTTAGTTTTCCTTCCCTCCTTCATAGTTTATGTGTTTTGTTTCTTAAATTACACATATGAGTGAAATCATATGGTATTTGTCTTTCTCTGGCTGACTTGTTTCACTTAGCATAATATCCTCCAGTTCTATCCACATCATTGCAAATGGCATGATCTCATTCTTTTTGATGGCTATTATTCCATTATATTATATATATAATATTATATATATATATCTCACATCTTCTTTATCCATTCATCTGTCAATACAAATTTTTGTATTGATTGATGGTTTTTATACAAATCATCTGTCAATGGACATCTGGGCTCCTTCCATAGTTTGGCTATCGTGGGCATTGCTGCTATGAACATTGCTGTATTGTGGTACAGCTGCCCCTTCAGATCATAACATTTATATCCTTTGGGTAAATAGTAAAGCAATTGCTGGGTCCCAGGGAAGTTCTGTTTTTAACCTTTTGAGGAACCTCTATATCATATTGCTGAGTGGCTATACCAGCCTGCATTCCTACCAGCAGTGTAAGACAGTTCTCCTTTCTTTATATCCTTGCCAACATTTGTTGTTTCCTGAGACATTAATTTTAGCCATTCTGACTGGTCTGAGTTGGTATCACACTATGGTTTTGATTTGTATTTCCCTGATGCTGAGTGATGTTTTTCATGTGTCTGTTGGCCATTTGTATGTCTTCTTTGGAGAAATGTCTGTGCATGTTTTCTGCCCATTCCTTCAATAGATTTGTTGTTTTTTGGCTGTCGAATTTGATAAGTTCTTTATAGATCTTCGATACCAGCCCTTTATCTGATATGTCATTTGCAAATATCTTCTCCCATTCTGTAGATTGTCTTTTAGTTTTGTTGACTGTTTCCTTTGCTGGGCAGAAGCTTCTTATCTTTAGTAAGTCCCAATTTTTGTTCATTTTCATCTTTGTTTTCCTGGCCTTTGGAGATGTGTCTAGCAAGAACTTCTTGCCCCTTTTCTTTCTTAATCTCTTTCTGGTCCTCCCACTATCCAATGTTTTGCTCTTCAGACTGGGTATTTTTAATTGACTTATATTTAACTTCACTGAATCTTCTGTCTGCTCAGTTCTACTGTGGAAGAACCTCTAGTGAAGATTTCTCTTTTTTTATTTTAATTATTGTGCTTGTGGCCTCAGTGCTTCCATTTGGTTCTCTTTATAGTTTCTCTCTCTTTATCAGTAATCTGTATTTGTTAAGACATTTTTATCATTTCTTCTATTTCTTTCCCTATTATTTTTTTTTTTTTAAAGATTTTATTTACTTATTCATGAGAGACACAGAGGGAGAGGCAGAGACACAGGCAGAGGGAGAAGCAGGATCCACACAGGGAGCCTGATGTGTGACTCTATCCTGGGTCTCCAGGATCACGCCCTGGGCCAAAGGCAGGCACTAAACCACTGAGCCACCCAGGGATCCCCTCTGTCTTTTTTATACAAATATAAGACTGTTGATTCAAAGTCTTTGTGTCGTAAGTCAAATGTGTTGGCTTCCTCAAGAATAATTTCTATTAATTTATGTTTTCCCTCTTGTTTAGTCCAGACTTTCTAGTTTGTTTGCATGTCTCATATTTTTTTTTGTGTTAGAAACTGGAAAGTTTGAATATTATAACACATTATCTCTGGAGATCAGATCCTCTTCCAGTGTTTGTTATTGCTGCTTTTAAATTTTTTTTTTTGGCAGGTTTTAGATGTTATTTTTTGTTTATTGACTTACCCAAATTCTTTTTGTTAGGATTACAATCCCTGTTTGTTTGACCTGTGAAATATTTTTTTTACCTTAATGGTGATCTAGCAGTTTGATAGGTTTCCATAAAAATCTGGAGCAAAAAAAAATGAAATAAAATATGTCTTTGTTTTTGCTGATTGGTTCAGTTGGAGGACATTCCTTCAATGTTTAACCAGACCATTTACAACCCTGTCCTAGCCTTCATTTCTTGTTTTTAGTGAACCTAATGATCAGCCATAGGTGAAAATTTAATGTCTTCTTGGGTCTTTTCTGAGCATGCATCCAGTTCTGGGCATGTGTGTCACTTTCTAGAATCCATGTTATATGTGGTAGTTTTTTAAGTTGTTTTGTCCCAAATCATCTCACTTCCTAGCTTTTACTCTGATCCTTTCAGTGTGTTTGTTGTTTGACACAAATATAATCTTTTGCTCCACAAAGCAGTGGCTTGTTCATTTGCCATTCTACATTTTTTGAGGGTATCTTCTGTGTAGCCAATTTTCCGCTCAGGAATTTCCAAGTTAGGTGAAACAAATGCAGGCTTCTTGCATAAATACTTCAGGGATCCCCTAAGATAGATCATAATAAACAAATACAATTCCTTGAAAATAAAATCCACTCTGCTCCCCCAAGATCCAGGCACCTGTATGAGGAATGTGGACTGTCATTAAGACTGCCACCATGACAGGTAGCCCCATGGAACAAGAGTAACCTGAAACACCACAAAGCTCTTCTATCATATTTCAATACCTCTTTCTTAACTAAGAATTTGCTTGGTTGCTTGTAAACCTTTTACTGTTTTCCAGATTTCCAACTACGTTTATTCTAATGATTTTTACTTATTTCCTTGTGTTTCTGTGGAGAGATAGAACTTTCAAGTTCCCTACTCCACTATGTTCACTGATGTCACTTAGTAGTGTATTGGTTTAAACATAAACCAATAAACCAATTGATTGATTTACCTCTTCATTATGAGTTGTGTTTTCCTGCTTCTCTGTATGCTTGCTGATTTTTTTTTTTATTGGATACCAGACATTGTGAATTTTATCTTATTGGATCCCATATATTTTATGTCCCTAGGAATATTCTTGAGTTTTGTTTTGGGCTCAGCAAAGTTACTTGGGAGGAAGGTGGTCCTTTAAGTTTTTGATTTCAAGATATCTAGTCAGGTTCAGAGCATTGCTCATTTTATGGTTAAATATTCCTCACACTATTGGACTGAATTGTGTCCTCCCACATATTCATATGCTGAAATTATAGCCCTCAGTGTGACTATATTTGAAGAAAGGATGTGTAGGGAGATAACAGAGGTTAAATAAGGTCATATGGATGGGGTCCTAATGCAGTAGAATTAGTGTCCCTATTCGAAGAGAGAATGTCACCAGATCTCTCTCCTCTCTCTTCTCTCTCTCTCTCTCTCTCTCTCTCACACACACACACACACACACACACACACAAGCATAAAGGAAGAGTCATTGTGGGATACAGTTAAAAGGTGGCAATCTACAAACCAGGAAGAGAGCTTTCCCCAGGGACTGAATTTACCATCACCTTGGACACAGAATTCTGGCTTCCAGGACTGTGAGAAAGTAAATATCTATTGTTTAAGCTACTCAGTCTGTGATATTTTTTTATGGGAGCCCTAGCAGACTAATGTATCCATACTGAGACAATACCTTTCTGTGTACCTTACCCACTATCCCATGAATACTGAGGCTTTCCTATGTCACATGTAGAATGAAGCACCATTCCAAGTCCTGTGTGCACACCAGGTACTTTTATAATCAATAATAGTTTGGGGTGCTACTTTCCTTAATGTCTAATAATTCCCTCATACACATGTTCTAATCAGCACTCAGGTGAATACTTGAGTATTTATTTGAAAGTATTTGACTCAAATTAATTGATGCAAACCTCTAGAATTCTCTCTGAGAAGCTCTTGCTTCTCTTGTATTCTGTCCCATAAACTGCAATTGCCTTGTTCTCCCAAGACTTTCATCTCTATCTATTCACCTTGAAGAATCAGCTAACTGTCTGCATTCTGCCTTTCTGTATAGGAAAATCTCTCAAGTCATTAATCTTGGGCAATCATAGGGCTCACTGTGTTTGACTCCCATCTCAGTGGAGTCAATGTCCTTCTTTGTCTGATGAATAGTGCCTTGAAAATTGTTGATTCATGGATTTTCCCCATTTTGCATATGTTTTAGGCAAGAAGGTGAATCTGATCTCTGTTATTCCCTCATCAGAAATGGAAGTTTCTGCTATTTATTATCAACTTGATCTTAAGCAGTCATTCTCTTCCTGTTTCTACATACACAAAATAGGAGTAATGGTATCACAGTATTGTTCTGAACATTAAAAAAATATCATGTATTCTTAGTAGAAGACCATAGTGTAAAAACTATAAAATTTAATTCTGTAGAACATAGAACAAAGCACTAGGAATTCTAGAAATTTAGATATCCAGGGGACTAGTAATTTGTTTGGTTATGGAAAAATAATTTCCAAGATTATTAATTTCTAAATAAAATATAACATATCAAAATGCTAGCAACTATCAGTGGTTTTGTAGAGAAAAAATATTAGAAATACTGATATTTGCCAAAATGAGACATATATTTTTATTTCATTATGGTTAAAAAAGAATCTCATTTTATTTGTGATGTGAATATTCTTCATCAAGACTCTTTCTGATGTTTTGAACAAATTTGCTGTTAAGTCTCTTCAGACAGGAAGAATTTGAGTGTTATACTGATTATCTAAGTGACATTGGTTGTTGTGAGTTGATTTCCCACACAGTTATTTTTCAGGTCTATCTACACCTGCGATTTGGGACTGACAGCTTATATAATGTTCACTACAAGCAGTGGAGGTTCCTTCTTGTTCGTGTCCCAAGGTGAAGTCCTTTCTGCCAAATGAGGACCTGGAACAAGTATCTCACAATTTCTAGTGTTCCAAATTACTTCAAACTTTAGTTATGTGTTAGAATTAATTTTCTGTACAAAGGAGAAAGCACTATTCAACCAGGCCCAACAAAGTAATCTTTACATAGGGGGAAATTCCCTACTGGCTTCACTGCCATTGTTCCAGTATTGCTTTAAGCTTCATTTCTCAGCATGGCCTTGGATATCTTGCTGCTGACAAAGAGTGTAAAAATAATGTTAGACTGTGGGGCAAGTTATCTCATTTTTGTCACCTTTATGACAGTTACATTTCTATCCCTGTCATACATCTCTATTTCTCTTCCCACATTCCCCATATTTTAAACTCAGTCCAGGACTAACTTGATGAAGCTTTCAGTATAAGCGTCATTGCTTTGGAGCTCACATTCCTATTTCCAGATTTGACACATGGGTCTGCAAAACCCACTTGTTGACTTGTAGACCTCACAGCGAGATGAGACTATAAGAAGTTTGTCTCTTGCGGTTGTTTTATCCTTGCAGGAATCCCTTCTACAAATCCATACATTTATTGTTAGTCCCTCATTCAGTTAGTCACCTATTCTTTGATTTAAACATATTTTTGGATCTGTTCTAGGTGATAGGCAATATTCAAGGTGTTAGGGATAAAATAGTGAGTGAAAATAGGGTATGGTTCAACTGCTGTTTTAAAATGCCCAGTGATTGGGAACCCTGGGTGGCGCAGCAGTTTAGTGCCTGTCTTTGGCCCAGGGCGCGATCCTGGAGACCCAGGATCGAATCCCACGTCGGGCTTCCGGTGCATGGAGCCTGCTTCTCCCTCTGCCTGTGTCTCTGCCTCTCTCTCTCTCTGTGTGACTATCATAAATAAATAAAAATTTATAAAAAAAAAATAAAATGCCCAGTGATGGGTATTCACTATGTCAAACAGCACTACATTTCATTTTTTTAACTCATATTGCTAAGCAAGCTGTATATAGATAGAGATATAATCTCTCTCGCTCTAATTTCTACTATCATCTTCTACCACCATCTCTAGTGCAAACCTTTAGAGAATAATTCTTATTATTTTCCAGCAGAATTTTTTATTTGACACTATATATACCTCTCTGTATAAGTATGGCAACTGGACTCTAAAAATGATCCAAGAGGCAAAGCTAGAGACATACAGCTCTACAGTCAGAACTGGTAGAAGATAGAAATAAATCTTTACTAGCATCATTTCCCAATGTATGGGAAGACTGTCCCTATGAGATAGACTACATAAGAACAAAGGGAAAATGTGAATCCAGCCATTGATTGTTTCATGTAATCCAGAGTAGCTTTTCTAAAATACCAGTTGGAGTGCATAAAAACACCTTACTGATACTTATAATTTCTACTCCTCAAAATGAAACGGCTATTTTACATTTAATTCTCCCATGTAAATGTTTGTGACCAGGTTACTTTAAAATGATGCAACATTGAGATGACTATAGGAAGTGGCATTAGAAAACTTTATAGTGATTCATAAGCTCTGGAAACAATTCACATCGTCAGTGGGAGACTAGGAGTATTGCTTAAATATTAAAATGCCAATGTATATCCATTTTTGTAGGCAGTAAACACTCTAATACTTGATTGACAGAATGTACAAGCCAGACATTCCGGAGAATTAATGAAGTTACAAAATATACAAAAGACAGTCTTCATCATTCATTGGTATTTTCTGAGCATATGGAGATTGGGATAAATGTAGACCGATTAACACATCAGGGCATTCCTCCCACCAGAAATGTGGTATTGCTTTACATATGTGTGATGGAAATTTATCTTTTCTCACCCAGTGATAGTTTTTGTTTCATGTATCTATTGTTTCAATATCTATTTCAAAACCTTCTATTATATTCATTCTCATCTTTGAGGACTTACTAATTATTTTTTCAAAAACTAAGGCTAAGAGTTGTAGCATGTTTTAGGAGTCAATTATTTCTTGGTTGCACAGTTGATTGAGCATTTAAAGGCATGATGTTTCATTCAATATCTTTAAAAAATCAGAAACACATTGATGAAAAAATAACAATTTAAAATTTAATATAGAAATGTTGCATGCCCTACATTTAGGTTCAGAAACCCAAAATTTGCATACACAAATTATTTAAGAATTAACTTATCAGCTGTTTATTTGAAAAAGATCAGGTGGTTTTATTTGTCTGAAATGGAGCAGTGTAATATGTTTGTGGACAGATGCAAAATAAACTGCATAAATATTGATAGCATCCAAAACAAAGTAAATAAGCATTACATAGTTTGTCAAACCATACCTTCTGTATGATAATCAGAGTTTCCTGATTTCTCTATATAAATCTCCCTTTTGCTGTGACTAAGTCCATGTAGAAATTTATTTGACCTTAAAAAGTTGCCAGGTAATAATAGAATATACCATCACTTTTCTGTTTATGATTCTATTGAATTGACACCATATTCATGTATGCATGTTACCTCAAAATTATCATTATTAATTCTTCCTTTCTACTAGCAAGCCCTAACCTTTCCCCCATATTTTTTAAGTGACCAAACATGTTGATTTTACTTTTATAGTGTCTATGATGTCACCAATTTCCATCCATACATCTAATGGTACAGTGGAAAGAACACTAAATTAGAAATCAGAAAATTTGAATTTATTATGATTCTTTATTTAAGTGTATCTCCAAATATACCTGCTACTTTTAGAATATTTTGCAAAAATACATTGTATATCATGGTACTTAGCATAATACTTTGTACACAGGTGCTTAACAAGTGTTTACAGCATTACATTGAACTTCAACTTGAAAGGGTCATTAGAAAATTGGAGCCTAGGCTATAATACCTTGTACTAACTTGTCTTCCTACTTCCAGTTTCTCTACTTTTTAGAAAAGTCTCTTAATCTCAAAATCAACTAGCTCAAAAACAATACATTATCTTCCCTTAAAAAGACTATTTTTCCTATTTATTTTCTTGGCTTGGAAAACTGCTTACCATATACTCATTTTTTCAAGCTCAGAATCATTTTATGTCCACAGGTAAGGACTGACATAAAACCTCATCTCTTTATCGACTCACTAGTTTGTTCTATTTTTAAGACATCTAAAAACAAGTCCCTTTGCTTTATCGCCACTTCAGCTGCTCTAATTCACACTCATCATCTTTTGTGCAATAACTTACTGGAATCCTGACTTCAGTTTACCTCCAATGTAATCTACTTTCCACATAGTCATCAGTATGATCCATTTAAACCACATTTTTCTCCTTGCTTCCAGCCACCATTGCCTATAGTTGTGGTAGGACTGTATGATTTATTCATAGTGCAGTCATATTGTCAAATAAACATAACTGGATTATTTTGTCAAAAATTTATCTGAGGACAATGGTGAAATAGCTTGATTCATACTAGCCATCAAGCTGAGAACTACTAGAAATGTTTGACAAAGCAGTTCTAAAATTTGAAGATATTGGTAAGCTACCAAGCTATAAGCATTTTTGGAGCCATATTCAGATGACAAGAGAAACTAGAACAAGTGATCATAATATCTGGTGTCACTTTTCTTCTCAAGGGCAATTGTTGATTTCTTAATCAGCAGCTAAGGAGTTGAGATGCTCAACGGAGAGTTTTGTTCGGCTCATGGGGCCAGGAAAGTAGAAATTATAATATAGAACCCACTAAATAAATATATATCTCCCACAGAGGTGAACAAACCCTAGTAAACTTTCCTGTAGGTTGGTACCATAAAGGACTAAACTGTATAAGTCACGATAAAATAGAAATAGACCAACTATCACAGTGATTAAAATTCATCTTAGATTTATATAATTCATCTTTGAATTATATATAAATATCTGACTGGATTTAAGTGATTTGGCATTGATAGTACCTTTAAAGTAGCCACATGCCAGAAGCAAAAGTAAATCTTCATTCCAGAATGCTTTGATAATAGATAATCTGCCTTAAACAGTAAAGACCATGTTTTTGCTCTCCAATTTAGATGCATTCTTTAATAGTTCCGAAAATAATACAGTGAACATTTTTATATCCAATTAACTCATTCCTTTGACCATCTCTCAATCAGTTCCAAACCCAGGTGGTTTAAATTATTGCTATCTCCTGGTCTACCTCAGACCCAAAATTGTCATCAAATCTAATAAGGCAATATCTGATATTTTAGTAGTATCTCAGAGTATAAATGCAAGTGGTAAGCCATAAACAGGTATGATTTCTGTTCAGGATAGCAAGAATAGTTTATTCAAGTGTCACAATAACAGATCAAACTTGGGCAAAGAATGAATATTCATCACACCTTAAGTTAAACAACTAAAAATGGGGGTGGCTGAGTGGCTCGGTCAGTTAACTGTCTGCCTTAAGCTCAGGTAACAATCTCAGGTTCCTGGGATCAGGCCTGGTGTAGGACTCCCTGCTCATCTTGGAACTTGCTTCTCCCTCTGCCCTCCCCCCCCCCCACATATTATCGCTCTCTCAAAAAATTTTAAAAACCCAATATAAATAAATAAATAAATAAATAAATAAATAAATAAATAAACCAAATTAAAACAGTTAAAATTAAAACAAAAATAGCAAAATTATGGAAACAGCACACGTGACCATCAACTAATGAATAAAGAGGATAAAAATGAAATCTTGCCATTTGAAATGACATGAGTGGAACTAGAGAGTATTATGCTAAGTAAAATAAGTCAGAACAAGACAATACTATATGATTTCACTCATATGTGGGATTTAAGAAAAAAAATGGGCATGGGGGAAAAAAGAGACAAACCAAAACACAGGCTCTTAACTACAGCGAACAAATTGATGGTTATCACAGGAGAGGTGGTGAGGGGATAAGTTAAATAGGTGATGGAGATTAATCACTATACTTGTGATGAGCACCCGGTATCACATGTATATGTTAAATCACTAAATTGTACAACTGCAATTAATATTACACTGTATATTCCATTATACAGTGTAATGTATACAATGGAATATTACTCAGCGATTAGAAACGACAAATACCCACCATTTGCTTCAACGTGGATGGAACTGGAGGGTATTATGCTGAGTGAAATAAGTCAATCGGAGAAGGACAAGCAGTGTATGTTCTCATTCATTTGGGGAATATAAATAATAGTGAAAGGGAATATAAAGGAAGGGAGAAGAAATGTTGAGAAATATCAGGAAGGGAGACAGAACATAAAGACTCCTAACTCGGGGAAACGAACTAGGGGTGGTGGAAGGGGGGAGGAGGGCGGGTGTTGGAGGGGAATGGGTGACGGGCACTGAGGTGGACACTTGACGGGATGAGCGCTGGGTGTTTTTCTGTATGTTGGTAAATTGAACACCAATAAAAATTAATTAAAAAAAAATATTACACTGTATATTAACTAACTGGAATTTAAATAAAAAATTTAAAAACAACAAAAAGCAACAGCAAAATATATAATTCTATATTCTAGAAAACTAAATATTGCTACCAAAAAGACCTATAAAAATTTATCTCACTTCTAAAGAATGTCTTTTTTAATTTCTGTTTTTGTTTGATTGTTTCAAGTGTTTATTTGAATTCTAGTTAACATATACTGTAATATTGGCTTCAGGAGTAAGATTAAGTGATTCATCACTTACATATAACACCCAGTGCTCATCACAAGTGGCCTTCTCATTACCTATCACCAATTTAGCCCATTTTCCACCTTCCCCCCTCCATCAACACTCAGTTTGTTCTCTATAGTTAAGACTCTCTTAAGGTTTGCTTTCCTCTATTTTTTTCTTCTTCCTTCCCCTATGTTCATCTGTTTTCTTTCTTAAATTCCACATGTGAGTGAAAGCATGCAATATTTATCTTTCTCTGACTGACTTATTTCATTTAATAACACTCTTGAGCTCCATCCATGTCATTGCAAATAGAAAGATTTCATTCTTTTTAAATATCTTTTGATTGGAGCATTTAGCACTTTTACATTAAGAGTGATACTGATATATATGAATTTAGTGAAATTGTATACTCTTTAAAGCCAGTGTTTCTGGAAATTTTCTCTGTTCCTTTCTTTGATCACTTTTGGTCTTTCCCACTCAGAGTTTCCTTTAGTTTTTCTTGCGAGGATGGTTTAGTGGTCAGGAACTCCTTTAGTTTTCGTTTGTCTTGGAAACTCTTTATCTCTCTTATTCTGAATGACAGCCTTGCTGGATAGAGTATTCTTTGTTGTATATTTTTCCCATTCAGCACATTGAATATATCCTGCCAGTTTCTTCTGGCCTGCCAAGTTTCTTTGGAGAGATCTGCTGCTAACCTTATTTATCTTCCTTTATAGGTTGGGATTTATTTTCTCTTATTACTTTTAGGATTCTTTCCATATCTCTGTATTTTGGAAATCTTACTATGATATATCTAGTTGTTGGCCTGCTTTGGTTGATTTTGATGGGTGTTCTCTGTGCCTCCTGGATTTGGATATGTGTTTCCTTCCCTGGATTAGGGAAGTTTTCAGCTATAATTTATTCAAATAAATCTTCTGCTCCTTTTTCCTTCTCTTCAGGGATTCCTATGATATGAATGTTATGCGTTACACTGAGTTCCCTAAGTCTACATTTGTGATCCAATATTTTTCTTTCCCTCTTCTTTTTTGCTTCATTTTCCCCCATAATTCTATTGTCTATATCACTTATTTGTTCCTCTACTTTTCTATCCTTTTTATCAATACATCCAGTTGGTTTGGCATTTCCGTTATAGCATTTTTTATTTGAGCCTAACTGTGGTAAGGGACTCCCTGGATCTTCTGTGCTTTTCTCTGGCCTAGCTAGTATCCTCAAGATTTTTGTTTTAAATTCTAGTTTAGGCATGTTACTCATATTTGTTATGATTAGATCCCTGGTAGTGACCTCTTCTTTTTCTTTCTTTTCAGAGAAACTCCTCTATCTCGATATTTTGCCTAGATCTCGGTCTTTTTCTGTGTGTTAGGAAAGTCTGTTATGTTTCCTGCTCCTGAGAGTAATGACTTTATAAAGAGGAGGTCATATACTGTCCAGGACCTGGCATTTCAGGAAGTGTTTCTGGTGTCTGCGGTGTGCACTCTGCTGTTATGTTTTGGCCACTCTTTCCCTCAGGCCAGTCCTCGCAGTTTCTTTCTGCTTGCAGTAGGGAGTGTTTGGACCTTGGCCACTGTATGGCATGTTTTAACTATGTGTCTTTTGGTCAGCTTGTTAAAAGAGGCTAGCTACATCCTTCCCCAGGGGTTTGTGCTGGTCTTATTGGAGAGTGGCCTGCTGCTATTCTGAGTCTCAGACACACTTGTCCCAGTTAAAAAAACAAAAAAACAAAAACCACCTGTACAGTGCAGGGGGGTGGGGCTTGGTGTAAGTGGCTCAAGCCTCTAGTGTAGAGCTGTGCTGCTCACCAAAGTCTGTCTGTGCTGATTGGTAGGGGTAAAAATGCCATCAGCTGGCTCTCTCATGCCCTGAGAGGGGAATTTTCTGTTCAGGAAGCCCTCACAGAAAAACTAATGATCTCCCCTCTTTTGTTCTAGGCATTTCTCAGATTCCCCACCTTCACCCTGTCTGTGTCCATCCTGTCTGCCCATAGGGCAGTGCCCCTGTGTTTTATTTCAGGCATACCAGCTGGGCTTCAAAATATCAAATTGTAGGGACTCAGTGCAGCATTAACCTACATTAATCTCCTAGGGGAGAGTCTCAACATGCTGTGGGGATGCTGGTTTGTCGCAGAAGGGAAGTCACACGAATGCGCAGATGCTTGGACTTAATGGTAAGCCACAAACAGAACTGGTGTCCAGGTTAGTTGCCTTTAGCAAGCACCTCTGTTCCTATGCTAATGAATGGGGCAACTCAGTGGTGCCCTTCCAGCTCTTTTGTTCCCATAGAGGCAGTGCTGCCTCTCCTAAAGACACTCCAGGAAGGGGAACTGTCTCTCCCAGTGCAACCCAGGGGATCTTCACCACACTATCTGCTTCTGAGCCTCTGCCCTGCTTCACCCCAGGATCACCTCTATGCCCACCAGGCTCCACCCTGGAAGTGGGCAGTGGTAGAGACTTCTAAAACTGCAGACTTTGAGTTCCACTGCTTGTCTAAACTTGCAATTATCAGTCCATTTCATTTATCTTGTCAATGGTTTGGGGGAAGTGTTTTTCTTTTGCAATGCCCTGTGCGTCTCTCTCTCTCTCTCTCTCCTTCTTTTCCAGGATCAGGGCTCCCTCCTGGACCCAGCAACAGTGATTTTTCCCCAAAAAACCACATCTCTAAACCTCTTACTTTCCATGATGTGGCCTCTTTTCTTTTTGTAGTTGTACAATTTGTTCTCTCAGTCCTCAGATTGATTTCCTAAGTGTTCAGAACGATCTGATGTTTATCTAGCTGTGTGCAAGGGATGAAGCAAGCAAAGATTCTCCCCACTACTCTGCCATTTTAACTCCTCTTCCTAAAGAATTAGTCTTTATTGATAAATAAGCACATAAAATTATATTAACTTACAGGAATCTTGTTTTCTTAGTAAATGTTTTGATTACAACTGTGAGTGATGGAAAACAGGTTGGATTATGGACAGAAATATCAGAGTCTGAACCCAGCATCTTCCATTTTCTAGCTCTCATGGGTTTGAGTTAGTCACAAAATCTGAGTTTTAGTTTCATTCCTATAAAATGGTGATAGTCATTCCTGTCCTCTCTCACTAGATTGTTGTGAGGGCCACATATGGGAAATACTCTTTCAATTTTAAAGTTTTATAGAATGCGAAGATTTATATTTGCTGGAGATCAGATCCTTTTCTTCTCATTTCCAAAATATTATCTTGGCACTGCACAAAATATAGAAATTTGACACACAGCAAATACAAAAACAAACAGAAAGGAAAAAAACACAAACAAATGAAAAAATCACACATATTAAGCAAACTTTGTGATGAAATGATTTTACAGGGAAACAAACCATGGGACATTGTCAGTACTGTACAGCCAGGATTCCAAAGCCAAGCTAGCTGCATGTTATTGTAAAACCTGCATTCAGAAATCTTCAGTACTTAGCTTTTTCATAACTTACCCATTGTTTCTTATAATTGCTCCTATTTCTGTAGTGTTGATTGTTATCTCTCCTCTCCCATTTGTGATTTTATTTATTTGGGTCCTTTCTCTCTCCTTTTTAATAAGTCTGGCTAGAAGTTCATTGGTTTTATTCATTTTGTCAAAGAACCTGCTGGTTTCTTTGATCTGTTCCACTGTTTTTTTTAGTTTCTGTATCATTTATTTCTGCTCTAATCTTTATTATTTCCTTCCTTCAGCTGGCTTTAGGCGTCATTTGTTCTTTTTGTAGCTCTTTAAGGTGTATGATTAGGTTGTTATTTGAGATTTTTCTTGCCTCTTGAGGTAGGCCTGTGGTGCTCTAAACTTCCCTTTTAGGACGGCCTTTGCTGCATCCCAAAGTTTTGGACCATTGTGTTTTCATTTTCATTTCTTTCCATGATTTTTTTTTTGTTTCTTATTTCATTTCCTGTTTGACCATTCATTGTTTAGTAGCATGTTGCTTAATCACCATACATTTCTGATCTTTCCCATTATTTTTCTTGCGGTCGATTTCAAGTTTCATATCACTGTGGTCAGAGAAGGTGCGTGGTATGACTTCAATCCTTTTGTATTTATTGAGGCCTGTTTTACAGTGACCTAATATGTGATCTATTCTGGAGAATGTTCCAGGTATGCTTTAAAATTATGTGCATTCTGCTGTTTTAGGATGGAATGTCCTGAATGTACCTGCTAAGTCCATCTGGTCCAGTGTATCATTCAAAGCCATTGTTTCCGTGTTGATATTATTCTGTTAACATGATCTGCCCATTGATGTAAATGGGTTGTTAAAGTCCCCTAATATTATTGTGTTATTATCAATTTGTTCCTTTATGTTTGTTATTGTTTTAAATAATAGGCTACCAATGTTGAGTGCATAAATATTTACAATTGTTATATCTTCTTATTGGATTGTCCCCTTTATAATTACATAATGCCTTTCTTTGTCTCTTTTTTACAGTCTCTGTTTTAGTCTTGTTTGTATTGGGTGCCTGGGTGGCTCAGTTGGTTGAGCATACAACTCTTGATCTCAGCTCAGATCTTGATCTCAGGGTCATATGTTCAAGCCCCATGGTGGGCTCCACACCCAGAGCCTACTTAAAAAAATCTACTTTGTCCACTATAAATATTGCTACAATGGCTTCACTTGACATCCATTTGTGTGCTGGATGTTTCTCCATTGCCTCACTTTCAGTATCCTGGTGACTTTATGTCTGGAATGAGTCTCTTGTAGGCAGCACATAGATGAGTCTTGTTTTTTACCCATTCTTACACCCTGTTTTATGATTGGAGCATTTCCATTCAATGTAATTTTTAAGAGATTTATTTAGTTATTTGAGAGAGAGACAGAACATGAGCAGGAGGAGGGACAGAGGGAGAGAGAGAATCTCAAGTAGACTCCCTACTGAGTGCAGAGTCTGATATGGGGTTCAATCTCACAACCCTGAGATAATGACCTGAGCCAGAATCAAGTCAGATGCTTAACTGACTGAGCCATCCAGGTACCCCCAAAGTAATTATTGATGGATATGTATTTATTGTCATTTATTACTTGTTTTGTCATTGCTTCTGGAGACTTACCTTGATCTCTTCTTGTCTTTGTCACTTTTGATCTTTCCTTTGCCCTCAAAGAGACCCTTTTAATATTTCTTGCAAGGCTGGTTCATTGTCATGAACTTCTTTTGTTTTTGCTTGTGAAGGAAATGCTTTATCTCTCCTTCTATTCTGAATGATAGCTTTGCTGAATACATTATTCTTGCCTGCAAATTTTCCCCACTCAGCACTTTGACTATAACATGACGCTTTCTTCTGTCTTCCCAGGTTTCTGCTGAGAAATCTTCAAATACCTTTAGGAGTTTTCCCTTGTAAGTTAGGAACTACTTTGCCCTGCTGCTTTTATTATTGTTTTCTTTATCACTATATTTTGCAAATTAAAATACAAGGTGTCTTGGTGTTGGCTTGCTTTGGTTGATTTTGAAATGAGTTCTCTCTTCCTCCTGGATCCTTCCCCCACTTAGGATAGTTTTCTGCTATCATTTCTTGAAATAAAATTTTTGCTCCCTTTTCTCTCACCTCTTCTGCTGGGACTCATATAATATGAATGTTGTTATGTTTGATGCAGTCAGTGAGTCCCCTAAATTTATTCTTGTGTTGCATAATTCTTTTCTCTTATGTTTAGCTTCATTAATTTCCATTATTTTGTCTTCTAGGTCACTAATCCATTCCTCTGCTTCTCTTGCCCTACTGTTCATTGCATCAAATCTGTTTCTAATCTCACTTATTGCATTCTTCATTTCTGATGGATTGTTTTTCAACTCTTTTATCTCTCTGGTAAATGTCTCTCTGATATCTTCTCTTCTTTTCTCAAGCCAAGTGGGTAGTCTTATGATTTTTGCTTTAAATTCTCCCTCAAGCATGTTACTTATATATATTTTGCTTCGATCTCTGGTTGTGGTCTTATCTTGTTCTTTCATTTGAGGACAAATTCCTCCATTTTGGCATATTAACTAAATCTCTGCCTTCTTCTGTTAGAAAAGCCAGTTATGCCTCCTACTTCTGAAAGTCATGGCCTCTGACGAAGAGGTCATGTAGTGCCCAGGGATCGGCGCTTCAGGGAGTGTCTCTGGTGTGTTTTGTGTGTGCTCTGCAGTTGTGTTGTGGCTGCTCTATCCTTCAGGCCAGTCATCTGCAGAGACGTCCCTTGCCTGCAGTGGGCAGTGTTTGATCCTTGACCTGAATGTGGTGAGTTTTAACTAGATATGCTCTGGTCTGCTTTTGAAATGAGATCTGAAACCAACTCCACCAGAACTGAGGCCCTGCAGAACTCTGGTGGGAGATGTGGTATGGGCAAGGGTTTGTGCTGGTCTCCTGGGGGAGTAGTCCACCATGCTGGGATTAAGGTAAACTTGAATGAGAAAAGGCAGTCCTGCCAGAGCACGGAAAGTGGGGTTCTGTGTAAACAAGTTAGGCAGCTAGTGTCTGTCCTGAGCTGCTTCCCTCAGGTATTTCTGTGTTTATGCTGAGGAATGGGGGAGTGAAATGGTGCCAGCCAGCTCCTATGTGTCAGCAGAGGCTCTCCAGGAATGCTGCCTCTCAGGAAAAAGCTTCTAAAATAACAAATAATCCCACTGTGTGCCCCAGACATTTTTCAGATGCTATTTCCATGCTATCTGCCCCCAGATTTTTTTCTTGACTTCTTTTCAGCAGCAGTGTAGTGCCCTCTGGGTTCTATCCCAGCCAAGCCCTTGACCTTTAAACCTCTATGTCATAAGCCTTGCTGGCTGCAAGAACTCATGAAATTCAGCCTCATGAAATTCAGCCCCTCTCGTGTTCCAGGCTAAAGGCTTTGGGGAAATGTTCTCCTTGTGCATTCCCCTGTGTGCTCCTCTTTCTCTCTCACCCTTCTCTGGGACCACAGCTCCTTCCTTCCATAGCATCTGTGATCTGTTTCTTCCCTAAACCAAGTCTCTTTTAATGTGTCTCTTCTTTCCCTTTAGCTGTGGAGTTTATCAATCTTCAGGTTGATTTCTTGGGTATTTAGAATGATTTGATAATTATCTACTTTTGTTTGTGGAATACGAGGAGCCTAGGGCTCTCCTAATCCACACCCATGAATCTTAAAACTTTATTAGTTTGCTTATATTTCCTGATTTATTTATTTATTTATACTCCTAGATTTCTGCTTTGCAAATTTCTGTTACTGATAATGAATTTAGGCAGCTACAGCTTTCCAGTGAGATAGTCATCATGTAACAAGACAGAAATCAATGTTGGTTAGTCATACACAAATTTGTTATTTCCTTGCATAATTAGTGTGAAGGATCCTTGATTTCATTAGATATACTATTATGAGAAAAAGAGATAATTATAATCTCATGGGCAATAAAACAATAAAGATGTAAACTTTGATTAGTTCTTTTAGTAAACTGACAAGCAAAGGATTTTTGAGAAAGCAATCATGTCTACATTTTTAAATAGTTAATATAACTTTTTGTGAAGATACTTAAATTTTTTGTGTGGACACATGTTTTAATTTCTATTGAAATTGCTCAATCATAATGTAGGTAATGCTTAACTTAATGATAAATTGCCAGACTGATTTTTAAATTGATATATCATTTTATCTTTCCACCAAAAATATATAAAGGTAATCAGTTTGCTCTAAATCCTTGCCAACATTTGGAGGTGACAGTCTTTTTATTTCAGTTATTCTAGTATGTATGTAATAGAAAATTCTATTAGACAGTGTTAGCCTAGATGCTAGCTTCTTATGCCAGGTTAATATGTTGTAAATTAGCTATATGTTTGGAATTTTATTTATTTATTTTTTATTTTTTTAATTTTTATTTATTTATGATAGGCACACAGTGAGAGAGAGAAGCAGAGACATAGGCAGAGGGAGAAGCAGGCTCCATGCACCGGGAGCCCGACGTGGGATTCGATCCCGGGTCTCCAGGATCGCGCCCTGGGCCAAAGGCAGGCGCTAAACCGCTGAGCCACCCAGGGATCCCTATGTTTGGAATTTTAAAGTAATATAGATATGTTTGTTTTTATAATTAAAATGAAGGAAATATTTAGCAAAAAATTGATACACCTTTAAAATAGCAGCAATGTCCACAATAGCCGAACTGTGGAAGGAGCCTCGGTGTCCATCGAAAGATGAATGGATAAAGAAGATGTGGTTTATGTATACGATGGAATATTACTCAGCCATTAGAAACGACAAATACCCACCGTTTGTTTCGATGTGGATGGAACTGCAGGGTATTATGCTGAGTGAATTAAGTCAATCGGAGAAGGACAAACTGTATGGTCTCATTCATTTGGGGAATATAAAAAATAGTGAAAGGGAATAAAGGGAAAAGGAGAAAAAATGAGTGGGAAATGTCAGAAAGCAAGACAGAGCATGAGAGACTCCTATATCTGGGAAACTAGGGGTGGTGGAAGGGGAGGTGGGTGGAGGGTGGGGATGACTGGGTGAGGGGCACTGAGGGGGGTACTTGATGGGATGAGCACTGGGTGTTATTCTATATGTTGGCAAACTGAACACCAATAAAAAATAAATTTATAACAAATAAAAATAAAAATCTTTTTTTTTTTTTTGAGTAGCCGTCATACTATCTTCCACTGTGGCTACACTATTTTAGATTTCTACCAGCAACATACAAGGATTTCAATTTCTCCACATCTTCACCAATACTTTTTATTTTCTGTTTTGGGTTTTTGCAGTTGTTTCTTTTGTTATAATAGCTATGTTAATGGGCATAGAATATTATTTCATTGTGATTTAGATTTGTCTTTTCCATCAATTGATTTTTGACATTAGATTAATTTTGCTTTCCCAAAATGAACCCTCTTCATTATGATATATTATCTTTTTAATAAATTGTTTGACTATAAAAAATAAAAATAATTTAAAAAATAAAATAACCTGATATGTATAGTAACTTGTAATTAGCTAGACGTATTTGTTATTAGATTTTCTCTCAAAATTCAAATATGTTATTTTACTTTTTTAAAAAGATTTTATTTATTTGTTCATGCGATACACAGAGAGAGGGAGAGAGAGGTAGAGACACAGGCAGAGGAAGAAGCAGGCTCCATGCAGGGAGCCTGACATGGGACTCGATCCCGGGACTCCAGGATCATGCCCTGGGCCGAAGGCAGGAGCCAAACTGCTGAGCCACCCAGGGATACCCTATTTTACTTTTTTGAGAGGTCATTTTCATTTATTTATTGATAACCTATATTTTTTTACAAAGACTCCATTTAAAAAAAAGAATGAAAATGATAGAAAAATAGTAATGAGTAGGATCAAAGAAAATTAATAAAAACTCAAGGGAAACAACATACATCTTCTCCATAAAGGGTTTACATAGTTGTGTAATAATCATGTTTAAATTTGGCCCATTTAGCTGTCAATCACAAAGATAAGGGAGACAAATTCAGTTACATAATTTTCATTAGGAAGGCATATTTAGGTTCCCCCAGCCAAATTATGTTCTAAAAAGGATTTCTTAAAAGGAGCCACCAAGTGATACAGGAAACAAATTTTTAGTAAGTGATTATAGATTATTAAAGTGGACGTCTCTCCTGAACCATTTCTCACACACTTTTCCCCTCACTACACCCCGCTTTCTAATTTTATATACTCTTGTAAGCTGTCTTACATTCCTTGTGAGGAGGGCAGAGAATAAGCAAACTTTTTAAGTAATTACTGAATTTATTTATTATGTACAATTTCTTCAGGATCTATTGTAAAGATACTTGACCCCTTTCCATGGGCCTCAGACTGCTGTTTTTGCTTCATTGTACCTGCTTGTTATAGCTGGTTTCTCTAATGGTCTCTGCATCTTTGCTGTTTCTAAGCTACTAGAAATTTAGGAATCAGATAATCAAATTTGTTAGACTATGTAAAAAATGATAGCAAACAGACTCTGATTAAAAACAAACCAAACATGGGATAGTTTAAAGAGAAAATACATAAAATGCATTTATTGTTGGATAGCATCTATTTTTGTCCATTCAGGGGTCTGGCAGGTTTTTCATTTGTTCGTTTGATTTTGTTGTTGTTGTTGGAGTTGTTGTTTTGCTTACTTCCTAGTATTCAGCTTTAATTGTGACTTTTAAGATTGCTGAGGTACTACTGAAATATTAAACATTTTTGTACTGTTAATTTACAAATGTAGAAACAATATTTATGCAACTGAATTTTAAAGACATGCTTGTAATCCACCAGAAATTTTAGAAAGTGTTAAAGAGAACTATATCTAGCAAAAGAAATTCTATTTCAGAGTCTTCCCCATGCAAAAGTACACACCTCTAGGAGAAATGAAAAACATGGAAAGACTAAAACTCTTTTTTTTTAAGTTTTTATTTTAATTCCTGTTAGTTAACATACAGTGCTATATTAGTTTCAGGTGTACAACATAGTAATAGATTAAAACAAGTCTTAACTATCCCTGAACAGTTCTTTGTCATAGGTTGTTGTTATTTTTTTTAAAGATTTTATTTATTCATTCATTCATGAAAGACACAGAGAGAGAGAGAGAGAGAGAGAGAGAGAGAGAGGCAGAGACACAGGCAGTGAGACTTGATCCCGGGTCTCCAAGATCATGCCCTGGGCCAAAGGCAGGGGTTAAACTGCTGAGCCACCCAGGGATCCCCTGGTTGTTGTTATTTAAATACAAACTAATAACTATGACACTATTTGGATAAACTGGTAAATTATGCAAATAAAGTTATTTTGATTTTTTTGTGACATTTAAAAAATATATTCCATTCTTGCCTATTATTATTGAAATTCAATCCAAAAGAATGGGGAGAATTTTTTATATCAGATTCTAAAAAAAAGATGAAATATTTCGTGTTTCACCAAATCAGAATCTTCCATATTGTACAGAAATCATTATACTCTCTCATTTGAAAATGTAGGTTCGTTCACTGTTTAAAGAAATTGAATCTGAGTCATCTTCAGATGCTTCATTATCTACAGGCATTTGCAGTTGCTAACACTCAGAACTGTGAAATATCTAAGCTCCCGAGAGAGTCTGGCTGCTGCTCCCACTTTGTATGTTATTTTAGATAGGAGCTTGCTTTAATTACATTCATTTCTGTGTGTCACTATCCCTGAACAAAAGAAGAATGTCTGAAGATGTTCTTGGATTTTTCTTCTAGGCAGAATGTTCTGGGACTTCTGGTCCTGTTCCAGACATGTGGTACTTCAAGTACTCCTTCATTTCGGACCACTCTAATTCTAGACTACTTTTTTCCCTCTTAGTCCTTTTTTTCATGCAGTAATTTTATGCGATTATAAACAAATTTACAGATTGAGAGCACCATGGAGTTTTTTTAAATAATAAATTTATTTTTTATTGGTGTTCAATTTGCCAACATATAGCATAACACGCAGTGCTCATCCCATCAAGTGCCTCCCTCAGTGCCCGTCACCCATTCACCCCCACCCCATGCCCCCCTCCCCTTCCACCACCCCTAGTTCGTTTCCCAGAGTTAGGAGTCTTTATGTTCTGTCTCCTTTTCTGATATTTCCTACCCATTTCTTCTCCCTTCCCTTCTATTCCCTTTCACTATTATTTATATTCCCCAAATGAATGAGAACATACAGTTTGTCCTTCTCCGATTGACTTACTTCACTCAGCATAATACCCTCCAGTTCCATCCACGTTGAAGCAAATGGTGGGTATTTGTCGTTTCTAATTGCTGAGTAATATTCCATTGTATACATAGACCACAGCTTCTTTATCCATTCATCTTTCGATGGACACCGAGGCTCCTTCCACAGTTTGGCTATTGTGGACATTGCTGCTAGAAACATCGGGGTGCAGGTGTCCCGGCATTTCACTGCATCTGTATCTTTGGGGTAAATCCCCAGCAGTGCAATTGCTGGGTCGTAGGGCAGATCTATTTTTAACTCTTTGAGGAACCTCCACACAGTTTTCCAGAGTGGCTGCACCAGTTCACATTCCCACCAACAGTGCAGGAGGGTTCCCTTTTCTCCACATCCTCTCCAACATTTGTTGTTTCCTGCCTTGTTAATTTTCCCCATTCTCCCTGGTGTGAGGTGGGATCTCATTGTGGTTTTGATTTGTATTTCCCTGATGGCAAGTGATGCAGAGCATTTTCTCATGTGCGTGTTGGCCACACCATGGAGTTTTTGAAGAAAAAAATAAAAAGACTTGGGACACTTGACTGGCTCAGTCGGTAGAGTGTTTGACTCGTGATCTTGAGATTGTAGGTTCAAGCCCCATTTTGGGCATAGAAATTACTTAAAAATAAAATCTTTTATTTTTTTTATTTTTTTTAAATAAAATCTTTTAAAAAAGAAAAAGACATCATAATTTGACTACAAAATCTGCAGATAAAATGGAACAGAACTCAAAATATTGATAAAATAAATCATACAGTTTGTATAGTAAGAATTTCCTTTTGGTGAGCATTAGCAACTAATAAAGTTATTTTCTTTTAAAATTTTTCAGTTGAACTGCCTACTTTCCAGTTAGGTGTTCATTTGTGATAATAATAGTTAACTACTGCTATTTTTATCAAATTAATTTCTCAATTATTTTAAATGACAAATTTTCACTGAGCTTAATTAAAATTTAATATAATATTCATATATAATGCTAAAATTTGGTAATAATTTACATTATCTTATCATCATTGAACTTTATATTTTTTAATTGTATCATTTCCTTCACAATGTTTCAGAATTCCTTTGTATAGCAAATTAGCCTGGAAAAACACTGTTTTTATTGGAATAATAATTTAAAACATTTTAAACACATAAAAAATTAAAAATATGCAATTGGCTCTCCTTGGATGTAATGGCTCCCAGTAATTCTATAAATCTAATTTCTAATCTCAAAATGTATTTGATTTTAATTAATTGTTCAAAAACCCTTACAAAATAAAATGTTTTTTTCTTCAAAAATTTGTTTCTCTAAGTATGAAACAAATGTAAAATGCCACAAATTTTTTTAAATACACTTTCTACTGTATTAATAGAGATCAAAAATTGAAAACACATAGGGTGATATTTTTCTCATCAGTCCCAGTCATACACAGAGTTGAAATTATGTACCACAATTTTACAGGAAAATGAACAACCTGTGGCACATGTCGAGGTGAGGCACCTATGCATATAATATCATACAGAATATTCTCACTACTCTTAGAATGTTCTGTGCTCTGCCTTTTCATCTGCCCTGCACCACAACCACTGGCAAGCACTGATCTTTTGATTGTTTCCAAAGTTTCGCCTTTTCCAGAATGTCACTTAGTTGGGATCATATAATATGTGTTTAAATTTCTTCCATGTCTTTTCAGGTCTTGATAGCTTACTTATTTTTAGCACACAATAATATTCCATTCCCTCATTATACCATAGTTTATCCATTCACCTACCAAAAGACATGTTGGTTGCTTCCAAGTTTGGGCAATTATGAATAAAGCTACTATAAATGCCCACGTGCAATATTTTGCATCGATTAACTTTTAAAAATTTTGACTAAATACTGAGGAGTGCATTGCTGAATGATATGGCAAGAATATGTTTAGTTTTATAAGAAATCTCCAGGGATCCCCGGGTGGCTCAGCGGTTTGGAGTCTGCCTTTGGCCCAGGGTGTGATCCTGGAGTTCCGGGATCAAATTCCACATCAGGTTCCCTGCATGGAGCCTGCTTCTCCCTCTGCCTGTGTCTCTGACTCTCTGTCTCTATGTCTTTCGTGAATAAATAAAAAAAATCTTTAAAAAAATCTCCAAATTATCTTCCAAAGAGGCTGTACCATTTGGCATTCCCACCAGCAATGTCTTAGAGTTCCTGTTGCTTCACATCCATGCCAGAATATACGTTTTTCATACCTTTGGAATGATTATCAAATCTAATTTTTGATACTTTCCAAGACTGTTGCTATCTTATAATCTATACTATTTGTTACTACAGTGATTAATATGCATCAGATCATTTTTATTTGACTTTTAATTTGGTAACTATCTTCCCCCAAAAAAGAGAACAAAATTTTAAAATTATTTATTCTTCTGTAACAAAATATTTCTACATACAACAAGTGAGAAATTGGGACTTGAATTCATTATCAGCAATTTTGAGGAAAATTTTTTAAACTTTTCACACATCAATTGTTCAAAATACCATTTAGCATACTTATGCATTAGAGAATCCCCTTCACATGTAAGAAGTATTAAGTAAATGTTTAATATTAAGTATATAAGTAAATATTTAGAGGGAAATCACAACACATTATTATATAAAACAATAACAAACATAAAGGAACAAATTGATAACAACACAATAATATTAGGGGACTTTAACAAGCCATTTACATCAATGGGCAGTAACAGAATATCAACACGGAAACAATGGCTTTGAATGATACACTGGACCAGATGGACTTAGCAGGTACATTCAGGACATTCCATCCTAAAACAGCAGAATGCACATAATTTTAAAGCATACCTGGAACATTCTCCAGAATAGATCACATATTAGGTCACTGTAAAACAGGCCTCAATAAATACAAAAGGATTGAAGTCATACCATGCACCTTCTCTGACCACAGTGATATGAAACTTGAAATCGACCGCAAGAAAAATAATGGGAAAGATCAGAAATGGATGGTGATTAAACAACATGCTACTAGACAATGAGGACAAACAGGAAATGAAAGAAGAAACAAAAAAATCATGGAAAGAAATGAAAATGAAAACACAATGGTCCAAAACTTTGGGATGCAGCAAAGGCCGTCCTAAAAGGGAAGTTTAGAGCACCACAGGCCTACCTCAAGAGGCAAGAAAAATCTCAAATAAACAACCTAATCTTAGGTTACAAAAAGAGCTACAAAAGAAGAACAAATGACGCCTAAAGCCAGCCGAAAGAAGGAAATAATAAAGATTAGAGCAGAAATAAATGATACAGAAACTAAAAAAACAGTGGAACAGATCAAAGAAACCAGCAGGTTCTTTGACAAAATGAATAAAACTGATGAACTTCTAGCCAGACTTATTAAAAAGGAGAGAGAAAGGACCCAAATAAATAAAATCACAAATGGGAGAGGAGAGGTAAGAAACAAATTCAAAATTCAAAAAAATTCAAAAATTCAAAAAAATTGTTTGAATAACAATTCAAAGAAATTGAATCAGTGTTCAAAAATCAGTGTTCAACAAGTCCAGGACCAGATGGTTTCCCAGAATTCTTTCAAACATTTAAAGAAAAGTTAATACCTCTTCTTCTCAAACTGTTCCAAAACATGGAAAGGGAAGGAAAACCCCCAAATCCATTCAATGTGGCCAGCATTATCTTGATACCAAAACCAGATAAAGATTCCACTAAAAAAAGAGAAGTGCAGGTCAATATCCTTCATGAACATGGATGCAAAATTTCTCTAAATACCAGCAAACTGAATCCAACAATACGTTTAAAAAAAATGCTTCACATGATCAAGTGGGATTTATTCCTGGGCTTTAAACACGGTTCAGTATTCACAAGCCAATCAACATGATATACCACATCAATAAAACTAAGGGTAATAACCAATAACCATATGATTCTTTTAATAGATGTGGAAAAAGCATTTGATGAAGTATGACATTCATTCATGATAAAACCACTAAACAGAGTAGGGCTAGAGGGAACATAGTTCAAAACAGTAAAGGCCATTTATGAAAAACCCACAGATAATATCATCCTCAGTGGGGAATAACTGAGAGCTTTTCCTCTATGGTCAGGAACAAGACAGAGATCTCACCTCTGTTATTGAACGTAGTACTGGATGTCCTAGCCTGAGCAATCAAACAAAAAGAAATGAGAAGCATGTAAATGGGGAAAAAGAAGTGAAACTTTCACTATTTGTAGATCACATTATATAGAAAACCCAAAATACTCTCACCTCTGTTATTGAACATAGTACTGGATGTCCTAGCCTGAGCAATCAAACAAAAAGAAATGAGAGGCATGTAAATGGGGAAAAAGAAGTGAAACTTTCACTATTTGTAGATCACATTATATAGAAAACCCAAAATACTCCACCAGAAAACTGTTAGAACTGACAAATGAATACAAAAAAGATTCAACATAATGCAAAAGGATGCAAGGTACAAAATAAATGTACAGAAATCTGTTGCATTTCTATATACATAAATAATGAAAAAAACAGAAAGAGAAATTAAGAAACGGTTTTATTTATAATTGCACCAAAAACAGTAAGAAGACTAGGAATATCCTTAACCAAAGAGGTCATTGACCTATATTCTGAGAACTATAAAGAAGTGATGAAAAAATTGAAAATGACACAGAGAAATGGAAAAATATTCCATGTTCATGGATTGGAAGACAAATACTGTTAAAATGTCTATACTATCCAAAGTAATCTACACACATTTTAAATAAAGTGTAGTACATTATTCAATTAGAAAATCCCTGGGTTTGGTTTTTTACTGGAATTTTGTTGTCTTCTTTAAGCAATCCAAATGTTCTAAGTTTTCCACTATGAGACTGTAGTCCTTTGATTTTGATAGGGAAAATTAAATCAACAAAATTTGTTACATCAATGAAAACTTATCCTGGCACCTATAAAACAGCATAAGAGAACACAAGCAGGGGTAGAGGCAGAGGGAGAGGAAGAAGCAGGCTCCCAGCAGAGTAGGGAGCTGAATGTGGTTCAATCCCAGGACCTCAGGATCATAACCTGAGCCAAAGGCAGACATTTAACCAACTGAGCCTCCCAGGTGCCCAGAATTAGAAGTTTTAATATCAATATATTTAGGTTGAGGAAGGAAAGAAATAAAATAAAGATGGCAGGAGGAAAAGTTCTGGAAAAAACAGCAATGGCAGCTTACTGGTGAAATGGTTCCATTGACTGAAGTTTTATGTCTCCCCACCAAACCCTTATGTTGAAACCCAAATCCCAATGTGACAGTGTTTGGAGATAGGCAGGTAATTAGCTCATGATGGTGAAGTCCTCATGAATGGTTTCAGTGCCCTTATAAAAAGAGGCCAAAGTGCAACCTAGCTCTCTTTCTGCCTTGTGAAGACACAGGATGATAGCAGTCTGTAACTGGGAAGAGGGCTCTCACTAGAACTCAACCATGCTGACACCCTGATCTCAGAATTATGATTCCAGGCATCATAAATGAGAGAAGTGAATTTCTGTTTTTTAAGACACCCAGTCTGTGGTATTTTGTTATAGCAGCCTGAACTGATGAAATCAAATAGCATATGAGCAAATGTATATGATTCTTCCTCCTAACATTCTGCTTATTTTTTAAAAGATAGTAAAAACTTTTTTCAAAGACATAAAAAAACAAGGACAGCACAGAAGAAAATAAAACAGCAATGCAATTTTGAAAGCTGAGAGGCAGATGGATTAGTGGAAATTGAATTAGGTTTGGTATAATGGGTAAAACTGATCATCAGTCTGACGTACACATGAGAATCTTCTGGAGTTGGGATTGCTGGATACCTGTGGAATTGAATCATGGGAAAAGTTATATAAATGGAGGATGATTTGCAAAATGGCATAAAGAAAGTAGGGATAAAGAAGGTAAAGCAATTATGAATATATATGCGAACAATTATACAGCTTTAAATTATGCAAAGCAACAACTGACAAAATATGAAGATAAATGGACATATCAACATTTATAGTTGAAATTTTAAGTTATTTTTGTCTCAGAAACTAATATAAATATAAAATTATAAAGGCTAACATAAGATGAATATATTCTAACCAGTAGATAAATATTTATTACTTTAATTGACAATAAAGACCTCAATGTTCTCTTTCTTAAATGACAACTATGATCAAAAAGAAATTTTCTCACCACAGTAAAAGATATCATAATACAAAGACTCAACTACATATTTAAAGAGTCAGATTGACACAAATAAAGGAACAACGAAATCTTTAAACCTAATCCCTTTAAGATTTCAAATATTAAGAATTCCTGCTGTCACTTAGGTTTGATATAAAAGTGGAGGTCCCAATCAATGCAAGAAATAAAGAACAGAATATAAGAATTAAAAGATAAAGAAAAATCCTGTTATATTCTCAGATAATGTGATTATGTAGAAAATTGAACAAAATCAGTAAGCAAGCTATTGGCACTAACAAGAGTTTATCAAAGTTGCCCCATACCATCTTTCATTCCACATGTACACTAAGACATAGAGCTTTGATGCACTTAACCTGCTTATTATAGAACTTACATCAAACACTATGTACACATAAATATTTTTTATGGAAGAGTATTTTTATAATTTTTTATTTATTAATTTGAGAGAGAGAGAGGGAAAGAGAGAGAGAGCGAGAGAGAGAGAGAGAGAGAGAACAAGCAGGAGGTGCAGCAGGCAGAGGGGGAGGGAAAAGCAGGTCCCCTGAAGAGCAGGGAGTCTGATTCAGGGCTCGATCCTAAGCCTCTGGGATTATACCTGAGCCAAAGGCAGATGTTTAACCAACTGAGCACCCCGGAAGAGAATTTAGAAGAAAAAAATAAAGTTTCATAAATAGAGGTGCAACATATCTTATAGCAATCTTCAAAGTCATAACAAAATACAAAACAAACAAAACAATGTGATACTGGTGCATGAATGCCCAGGTAAAGCAACAGGATACAATAGGAAGCTCAGAAGCAGTGTTCTGTACATATGGAAAATTAATATATTAAATTAATATATTATAACTATCAGAAATAGTGTGGAGATGTTGCAGTGTTTGTTAGTTGGTTTTGGAAGTTGATTGGGTCAGTATGTAGAGAAAAAAAATTATTTTACCTCTACTTCTTACCATCATTTAAAAATACACTTTAAATGGGTTAGAGAGGGACTTCTGGGTAGCTCAGTGGTTGAGCGTCTGCCTTTGGCTCAGGATGTAATCCCAGGATTCTGGGATCAAGTGCTGGGATCAAGTCTCGGGATTGAATCTCAGGATCGAGTCCTCCTTCGGGCTCCCCATGGGGAGCCTACTTTCCCTTTGCCTATGTCTCTGCTTCTCTCTCTGTGTCTCTCATGAATAAATAAATAAAATCTTAAAAAATAAAATAAAATCTTAAAAATAAATGGATTATAGATCTGAATATGAAATGTAGAAATATTAAGCCAATAAGCTAAATTATAAGAATTACTATGTGACCTTGGGATGAGAGTGAACTTCTTAAATAATATTCCAAGCAGGATAAAATAGTCAAAATTCTGATGAACCTGATTGTGTGAAAAATTACAGATTTTTTTCAACAAAGGATGTTATATGCAGTGTTTATAAATATATAACAGGCTGAGAAACAGAATATAAATATCTAAACCTGAAAGGTGATATAAATATGTAGGCTATACGAAAGACAGAACATCCAATATAAAATGTGTATGAGCGAATAAGTAGTTAACTCACATACAGAAAATTAGAAAAGGCTTAAAACTAACTAAATAAAGTGAAATCAAATCTGATTGGCAATTAGAAAAAAGTGAACATTAAAATGGCAAGGAGGGACCACTTATAGCTATCAGAGTTGCAAAAATTTGAAAGACATCTAATGCTAACTCTTGATAGAATGTGTTGAAATAGGAACCTCCATGTTCTTCACGAAAGGAGTGCAAAATATTAGAGATAATCTGGAGAGCATTTTTTAAAGTACTTCGTTACATATGCATTTGGCATGATTTTATAATTTTTTTGATTTTATAATTTTTCATACTAACTGTGACACTTCATAACTATCTTAGGATAATTGGCATAAACAGACTGTTCCTGATAAAGGGGGTTACATGGTCATCCAACACATTATGTCAGTCTCACCCTAAATATATCCAAGAGACATTAAAGCATAAGTCAACATAGAGACATATTGTGTGTACATGTTCTTTACCATATTAGTTGTAGTAATGGAACATTATGAAAACTAAGTGTCCGCTTATAGGGAAAGAGAAAGTAAGAAGAGAATGCCCGCTATGCAATGGTTAGGTGCAGTGAAATACATGTATATTCAGCAACACTAAATATTATTGTTGAGTAAAGCAATAAACCTATATATTCACCTTAGGATACATGACTATTTGAATATATGTATTTATGCTGTCTATAGGTAGAGTATGGACGAGAAAGTAAAATAGTATGAATTAAAAGAGTGGAGGGAAAATAGTAAACACAAAATTAATAGAGGGAAAAGACTGAAGTTGAACCCATGATATCATTAATTCAATCAAACATAAATAATCTTTATTTTTAAATTGTTTTTTTTTTTTTAATTATGAGCATGGAGCCCAATACTCATGACCCTAAGATCAAGACCTGAGCTGAGATCAAGAGTCAGACACAACTGACTGAGCCACCCAGGCACCTCCACAATTAATCTTTAGATATAAATGTTTTATTTTTCCTTCATAGTAGTAATATAATTAAAACTGAACATGTTCATCTACTTCTTACACCTAACTGTTCATCTGTACATAACATGTACCATTGAAAATGATCATCTATCTTTACAGTACTCTGTGTACAGTGTTTGGGGATTCCTAGTTGAAACATTATTGTGATCATCTTTGGTTCCTAAGCCACCTCTGTGTTTTTATTAATAAATTGATTGAAGAGCACTTTTATTTCCTTGGCCGCTTCAGGAAGAAAAGACAGTGATGGGGAAAAAAAAATCCTAAAAGCATGAAAGGTTTGGACTTACTGGGATTTTCAATCTTTTATTTTCAACAGAGTTCACAAGTGAACAAGCTCTTTTTCAAATTGATGCGTTTGATGCAAAGTTAGTCAGAGAGAAGACTGTAAGTTTAAATTAACAGTGAACAAATATTCAAAAAATTAATATAACATTATATTCACAAGAGTCACAGATTATCTGCGAAACTTTTGGTAGGTATTGCATGGCATCAAATGCAAACAGAAAATATACTGGGTTTGGAAGGTCAAATTTAAAATTCTGGGGGATCCCTGGGTGGCTCAGCTGTTTAACGCCTGCCTTCGGCCCAGGGCGTGATCCTGGAGTCCCTGGATCAAGTCTCACATCGGGCTCCCTGCATGGAGCCGGCTTCTCCCTCTGCCTCTGTCTCTGCCTCTCTGTCTCTTATGAATAAATAAATCAAATCTGTAAAAAAAATTCAAAACCCTGGTGAACGTCACACACACACACACACACACACACACACACATTTATACATGCAGGGAAATGGCCATACATACGATCTTTATGACCCTCGCGTTGTTGTAGCGATTGTTTTTTAATAAACAGAGTAGGATTTTGATGTCACAGAGGTAAAGACTATATAAGGGATAAACTAATGTGTTTGCATTTGGATGTAGACAATGAACAGAGCAATAGAATTGAGTTTGCAAAAGGAAATTGTTGAAACAAATTTGTTCCATAAGTGCATCTTATTTTTTTAATATTAATATTTCATGTATTTACGAGAGAGAGAGAGAGAGAAGCAGGCTCCATGCAGGGAGCCTGACGTGGGACTCGATCTTGGGTCCCCAGGATCACACTCCGGGCTGAAGGCGTCACTAAACCGCTGAGCCACCAGGCCTGCCCTGTAAGAGCATTTTCCATTTGCTTTTCCCCTGTTCCATAGTATTGCTGACTAAAGCATTAAAAGCATTAAAATTGCTGATTTATTTTAATGACTGTTAGGTTCTTTTTTGGCTGTTTTAAATAAATCAACTGCAGATTTACTTATTAGAAAAAAATTGTTTTATTACGCTACTCTGTCCTGACAAATGCCCCTTTTGTTTTTTTTAAGGAAGGCCCTAGACATAAGGACATCCTCACAGTAATGAGCGTATCTTTAAATTCTAATAATTGAAAGACACTGATTTTTCTTCATCCTAGTTATATTTCTTTGGAAACAATGAAAAGGTCACATATTTCTGCTAAATGTTTACTTCCCCCCCTTTTTTCTTTCAGATCATAGTTTTACAGTTGACTAAGCATATATTTCACTCCTTTACAAACATCGCCTTCTTTCCTTTCATGCCGTCTTTTTTTCTAACTTTGTGTTTACTTCTGTATCTATATCCCACTTCCATTCCTCTCTGTTCATGAGCAGTCACTCCAACACTGAATAGACTTGAGTCTTGAAAACTAAGGTCTTAAAACCAAAATACTGCTTACCATGTGTAGTTTTTGCCTCATTCAGGATTGTGACAGGTGATCGCATGCTTTCGCCCCCCTTACAAGGTTGATTTTGCTGTACATCAGAAGTCATCATGGCATCCAATTTCTGATCATTTGTATGTTCTGGCTTCATTTGTTACTTTTATATCCAGTTGGTTATATCACTTGCTATTGATGAATCTTCTAAAATACAGTGTAATAGAAAATAGCTGTAACTACATGCATACATGCACTCTCACACACAATCACCCTGAGGTATGCATGACTTTTAGTCCTCTGAGGAAATTTTTTCATGAAGGGCTCTCCGCTCTCTTACATAATGCATGTGCTATCTGTTACAAATGCTTCTAAATGTTACTTTAACTTTAAAAAAAAAAAAATTTATTTATTTATTTATTTATTTATTTATTTATTTGAGAGAGAGAGAGCTCAAGAGCGAGAGAAGGGAGGGCAGGGAGAAGCAGACTTCCTGGATCAATCATGGGGCTCAATCCCTGGCCTCTGGGATCTTGTCTTGTGAGAAAGGCAGACGCCCAACTGAGGGAGCCCTTCAGGCACTCCTGTCTTTTTTTTTTTAAACTTTATTTTAATTTAATTGTAAAGTCATGGGAAGTTCCAAAAGGTCCCATGTACCTTCTATCCAGTTTCCTCTAATGGTTATATCTTACATAACTATTATACAGAATCAAAGCTGGGAAATTGACATTGGTACAATGTGTCTGTTCTGTCTCATTTTGTTACATGTGTAGATTTGTCCAACTACCACCACAATCAGGGTACAAAACTATTACATCACTACAAGGATTTCCATCATTTTATCCCTTTATAGACACACCCACCACTCTCCCCTCCATTATTCCTTACCACTGACAAGCTTTCATCTATTTTCCATTCTTATAATTTTGTCATTTCTAGAATGTCATATATGAATCATATAGTATGTGACCCTTTGAAGTTGTCTTTTTTCATGCAGCATAACACCTTTGAGATCCATCCAATGTGTTATGTATCCATAGTTCATTTACTTTTATGGCTGAATAGTATTGCATGATAAGGATAGACTAGTTTGTTAACCATTCACCTTTTGTAGAACATTTTCATTGTTTCTACTTTTGGTCATTACAAATAAGCTGATATGAACAATCATGTACAGGTTTTTGTGCAGATACAAATTTTCATTCCTGTGGGATAAATGCTCAGGAGTGAAATTGCTGGGTTATATGATAAATGTATATTTCAAACTTTTGATATTCATTTTCCTTAGGTTTATCCCTTTAGTTCTTTATGTGTTTCTGTTAAATATTTCTTCTTTTTATTGCCCAAGGATGAGCTATGCATGGCAAATAACTTAATAGGGGCCCATGCAAAATAATAAAATGCAAAGCAAAAATAGATTGGCCACAAGGATTTGCAAACAGAAGTCCAAATTATTTTTCTCAGATTTAAGATCATCTATAATTATTTCTTCTAATTTGGGAAAGTTAGACTCTGGTCTCAACTCTCCTCCTAGTTCTTTGGTTGATGTCTTTCAGCTAGCTGATATACCATAATGTTATTTATTTATTTTATGTATCCATGAGCTTGGAGAACACCCCTGAGTTTGTAATGTCACCTTCCTCCCTGAATTATACCCTATTTCTAGTTATCTCCAGGCTATTTTCTAAATCTTGGTTCAGTCTTTCATAAGTGATTATCTCCCTTCCTTCCAGATTTGGTATTACATCATTACTCTGGCTTCTAAAGTTAAGCTCACCCTCAAAACCTTGGGTTGACCCATTCCTGAAGTTCTATTCCTGATTCAAGGTAACTCAGAAAGACAACCTAATTTAGTCTCTTGGTGATAGTTCTAGGGCTATGAGTTAGGACCCAGAAAGTTAACACAGTCATATCATGCATCTCTTCAAGAAGTTTACTTAAAATCAATGGACTTCAGTTTTCTCATTTGTATTTGACCTCCTCAGTTAATGTTAACCTATTAATTTGCCTTATAGATTACCAAAAGACTCAAGCTTTTGTGACTATTTCTATTTACACTTCTCATTCCATTCTTAGGTCAGAACTGGTTTTTATCTTGTGAACCAAAAACTAACTGTGTCTTGGTACCAAGTAGAATTGATTCAACAGATTTTCTGCTTTTTATCCCATGCATTTTTCTTATCCAATCCCTTTCCTACAAGAATCCTGGTCAGGGATCCCTGGGTGGCGCAGCGGTTTGGCGCCTGCCTTTGGCCTGGGGCGCGATCCTGGAGACCCGGGATCGAATCCCACGTCGGGCTCCCGGTGCATGGAGCCTGCAAAAAAAAAAAAAAAAAAAAAAAAAAAGAATCCTGGTCAGCCCTCAGAGTCTAACTTTTCTCTAAAATCATCTCATCAGGCTTCTTCATGCAAAGCCATGCAAGAATTAGTCATTATACTTGTTTAAGCTCAATGTAGCTAGAGTGCCTTTCCAAGCTCTAAATTTTCAATCAATTCTGTTTTTTCTTCACCAGCATTACATGTCCACCTCATGACATGGGGTTACATATGTGTCCCAAACTTGCATTGTCCTCTTTAGGAAACCAATATAGGAAAAATCCTATCTGAGTGATAAAACAGGATTTGTGAAGTGGGCTATTCCAGTTATGTAATGGTCAATAAAAAAACTGTTTTAGAACAATGATTATCCAGAATTCAAGAGAAGCTAAACTGGGTGTTTCTTGTTCAGTGTATCTCAGAAAAGTTGCAATTAGTGGCTATGCCTAGAGTCATCTTGGAGGCTTCTTCACTCTTGTATTTAGTGTCTGGATTAGCATGACTGAAACAGATGGGATTCTTCAGCTCTCTTCATCTCTGTATGATTCCTTCTAATCTGTGTAGCATGGAGATTTCAGGATAGCTGAAATTCTTACATATGGGTATATTGGTTCAGGGTTTCCAAGGCATAGATGGAGGAAGGGAGGGAGGAAGGGAAGGAGGAAGGTGTGGAGAGAGAGAGAAAAAAGGGGAGAGAGAGAGAGAGAGAGAGAGAGAGAGAGAGAGAGATCCCTTATGACCCAGCCTTGCAAATCATTTATCATCTTCCCCAAATTGTACTGATCAATGCAGTTATAATAGTCACCTTATGTTCATGGGGAGTAAAACACATGCCACTTCTTTATGGAAGAGTGTCAACTTCAAATTTTAACAAGAGTATGTAGAATAAGGAATTTATCAATGCAGTCATCTTTGAATACTAATTTGCCAATATGATAATATTTAATTTAACTATTACAGTATAATGTACAGGTGATTTTCTAAAGTTATTTCTAAACTTATGTCATCTTTCACTCTGAGGAAAGGAGGGTAATATCTGGGAGACCTCCCATATGATATTGATGATGGATAAAATGACAGAATAAATATGTTTATATTAACATGTTGAATATACAATGTTTAACTAGATTATCATTGAAATAAGTTCCATACTTGAAATCCTTGGGTTCTGAGGCCAGTGTACTTGGTAACAACCTCAGTTGCAAGCCTTCTTTACTATACACATTATATAAACTCTTCATGCCAGTTTCTTCATGATCATATAGAACTACTCTGAAGATCAAATAAGATACCATAGCAAAAGGTTTAGTGTTATAAGCAGTCCATAGAAGAAATCAACAAATTTTAGCTAATTATTACCATCATCCCTTTATTGAAATTTGTCTGACATAAATTAAATGACCTTTCTCAAACTCTAGGATTTTTGTGTTTATAAATTTATAACAACAGAGCTATAAACAAAACAGAATTTCACAAACATGACAAAAAGTTAAGCAAGGAATTCACAGAATAGTGGTCTGTAATGACAAAATACCATTGTATCATCCTCACCTCAGATTTTTTCAAGAAGTAGAAATTTCCATTTTTATTTCTGAGACTTAGGTTACTCTGTTTGTCTGATTTAGTTTTCTCTGGAAAATGAGTTCATGGAATATAGAGAGTCAGATCAGAATAAATTCCTGGTCAGGTTTTGTTCAGAAGTGGATTAATATATTTGAGGTTATAAGCACTAAAATGCTGTCATTTGCCAACTGCTCTCAACTCCCTTCTGCCAACATGCCACTATGAGGTATTAAGAAATTAAACCATAAAATTAAATTTGCAAATATCCCAAAATGTCTAACCTTTAAATTTATGACTAAACTGGAACTTTAAATTATGTCAAATACCATATGATACCCTATCGTTTTATTATTTTGAAGGTAATTCTGTTTTGCAGGTGTCCTCAACACATGCTTAGTCAGCCTATTGATTATCCAAGAAAAGTCTATTTTATTTGTGCGAAATAGATATTCAATTTTACTCATAAGTCATTTATACTATTAGTGTTTCAAGCATAGTTTGTTAAATTTACAACATAAGCAAAGTTGTCCAATTTCATAGAGACCATAGTAAATAGAATCTGCTTTCTTGTGTTAGAGATTTCAGGCAAGTAAACATGTATATGTTTATATAAATATATTTAGTTATACATATATATTTATATTAATGTATGAATATATTTATCACTTATTATGTTTATTACTTATTTCTTTTATTTGCTATAATAGCGACAATGTATGCAGATGATAGTAAAGAAATATGTGAGGCTTTTTAAAATGTTATTTTTATTTCACAAAAGTGTAAAATAAATAAATTGCAGGAAGGCAGGAATTCTGAGCTCTGAAGTCAAGCAGGATCAAGGGAAAGCAATGTATAATAAATAGTGAACAGACTTCTCTGTTTGATTTCCTCTTTTGTACTCTAAGAATCAAGAAAAGTGAAACACCTAAAAGAACAAGTCTACCTTTATAGCTAAAATTTAACTGGAGTACCCACAGCATTAATGCAGCACTCAGATCCAAGACAAACTCAGCTACACAAGTCACTCTCGGGCCAGAATAGTAGAAACAGATGTCAAAAATAAGGTTTATATGGAGGTTCCTCAAAAAATTAAAAATAGATCTACCATATGATCCAGAAATTCCACTTCTGTGTATATACCCAGAGGAAATGAAAACAGGATTTTTATGAGATATCTGCCCTCTCCTGTTTACTGCAACATCATTCACAATAGCCAAAATATGGAAACAATCCAAAATACTCATCAGTGGATGAATGGATGAGAAAAGATGTGGTACATATACATAATGGAGTATTATTCAGCCATGAGAAATAGGGATATTCATCCATTTGCAACAACATGGAGAGACCTTTAGCACATTATGCTAAGTGAGATAAGTTAGAGAAAGGCAGGTGCTGTCTGATATCACTTACATGTGGAATCTAAAAAAGTTATTATTACTAAACCTATAATAACTAGAGAGCAAATGGTGTTTACTAGGAGCTGGGGGTGGATAAGAGTGATGGTGTTTAAGGGTACAAACTTGTAACAAAGAATAAATAAACCATAGGGATCTAATGCAAAGTATAGTGAATATAGAAAACAGTATTCCACTATAATTATGTAATATAAGTATTGCTTAGCAATCACAATATATAAATGTGTCAAATTAACGTACTGCTCACTCTTGACTTCACAATGTTACACGTCAAATTTATTCAATAAAAACATCAGGCTGATGAACAAAAGTGTCTTAATAATAATAAAAGGAAGAATATCCAGAGGTTGAGGTAAGATAATTATCAGAAACCTGCCAAAAACCAATGTCCAGGTAATTCTGAAGAATTTTCTCTATGTAGGACTTTATTATTTGTAATGAGGAACCAATAATTTCTAGAATGCCTTTCATAAGGATTGAAAATATGGGGGTAAGAATGAATCTTTTTTTTTTCTTTTTGCACTTACATGTAAATGCAATTTCCACACAGATTTTTCTCATTCTCATTTTTGCTGCATATGATGTGCTTTTTTTGTGTGTTAGCCTTTTGTCCCAGTCACACTTGCAATTAGCTGCCAAATTAATTTAGAATGATGTTCAAAAATGATTTTGGTGTTTTTATTTAAAAGATTGAAAGAAGCATATTGGGGATTCCTGGGTGGCTCATCGGTTTAGCGCCTGCCTTCGGCCCAGGGCATGATCCTGGAGTCCTGGGATCGAGTCCCACATTGGGCTCCCTGCATGGAGCCTGCTTCTTGCTCTGCCGGTGTCTCTGACTCTCTCTCAGTCTGTGTCTTTCATGAATAAATAAATAAAATCTTTTTTTTTTTTAAAGAAAGAAGCATATGGACACTTCTGGGAAAAAGTGGATTCAAAAAGAGATAATTAGTTTCAAACAAGTTTAAAAAACAATTATAAGCCTCCATACTTGGCTAAATTTGATAGATACATAGTACGCAGAAAATACATACATCGTAAATACATATTGTACATGGAATTGGAATAAGTAGGTTGCATTACCAATTAAAGATAAGATTCTAAAAGAATAGCTAATGTATTAATGTATACACATTTTTATAAAAAGTACTCAGAATATTTTGTGTGCATTCTTCTTGTAGTACTTAATGACAAGTACTAAGTTAACTCCACCCATAAGTCAAGTTAAATATACAGAAAAAGAAAAACAAAGTGGGGGATAAAAATGAATCGGTCCCCTATCATGGCCATCCCCTGGATCTTTTGTCTCAAGCTGACTCTTCACAAGTAGCAACTAGATGTTTGATTCTTCAGAAATGACTCCAAGTTCTAATTATAGGAAGATTAAGTATTTTTTTTATAAATTAATTTTTTTTAATTTTTATTTATTTATGATAGTCACACACAGAGAGAGAGAGAGAGAGGCAGAGACACAGGCAGAGGGAGAAGCAGGCTCCATGCACCGGGAGCCCGACGTGGGATTTGATCCCGGGTCTCCAGGATCGCGCCCTGGGCCAAAGACAAGCGCCAAACCGCTGCGCCACCCAGGGATCCCGAAGATTAAGTATTTAAACCTGTGCCTTAAATGATGTAAAATTTAAAATGCAACCTTGGTCAATATATAGCCAAGAATTATTTGAAAGTAGTTATGGAGGTGGCAAACTGCAAAGTTAACCCATTTCCCTCACTCAGGAGGCTCACTCTTTTTTCCTTAGCACTATTAAAATATAATTGCCATATAACATTGCATAAGCTTGAAGTATACAATATAGTTATTTGATATATGTATGTATTGCAATATGATTACCCCAATTAGAAAACACATTCATCATCTCATATAGTTAAAAATTTTTGCATGTGCTGAGAACTTTTAAGATCTACTCTCTTAGCAACCTTCAATATACAATACAGCGTTGCTAGCTTTATGCTGAGATAAGTCAGACAAAGAAAGGCACATATTGTATGATCTCACTTACATATGCAGAATCTAAAAAAACAAAACAAAACTGAAATCAGAGAACAAATCAGCAGTTGCCAGACTCAGGAGGTGAGTGAGGGAAGGGAAATGAATGAAGGTGTTCAAAAGGAGGCTCTCTGTTTTGGAATGAGGTTGAAGCATTAATTTCATTATTGCTTCTTATACAGTACATGGATTTTGGAGCAATACAGAGACTACCATGGAGAAACAAGTTGAGACCTAAAGTATAAAAATTTCCAGTTTGACATTAGTTTTTGTGGCTCAATGTCCTAGAAAGCATAACTCCTACGAAGCATTCTCTGGCCATCTTCACAGATTCTCTAACTTGTCTGTGGATCAGAATTACCTGAAGAGCTTGTTAAAACACAGATTCCTGGGCCTCACCCTTAGACATTCTTATTCAGCACATGTGTGGCTATGGGGAATTTGCCATTCTCATAAATTTCTGAGTGATACTGATGCAGCTGACCCAGGGACAACTCTTTGAAATCACTGCTTTAGATTAAGAGCATTTCACAGATAATTTCCTGAGGTCCTTAGGTTGAAAAGAGTAACCATCAAAATTATCAGCCTTCCACTCTCTCCATTTTAACCTTTTGTATTTTTTTATTACAAGGAAAAAGTATGAGGTCTCCATTCTTGTACCAAATCCTCCAATCCTGTAATACCTCACTGCCTATTCTCCTTAAAACACCCCATGAGCAACAAGCAAATGATGGATGAGATAAGATCATGCATTTCTCACTAGGCCTATTGGCTGATTTCTTTAATTCAATGTCTCTAGTTAACTGTAAGATTTGGTTGCAGTAGTTGATTATAAAGCTTCAGTATACCTATTTATTCTTTTTCTTTTCTTCACAGAGTGTATATTGGGCCATGATTTATTTTTATACTTTTATATTAATTACAGACATGTACCATTTAACAAAAGTGGGAAAATAATATTCAACTGACAGGCAGGAAAAAGCTACACTAGACACACAAATGAAGCTATATGTGAAATAAAGTAAGTATTATGAAATAATAAGTAAATTCTTCATGGTGCTTTCTTTGTTATCAATTTGTTTCTGAGTTCCAAGAACTTCTGGCCATGGTTGATTTTGCCTTTAGTTGGGCACTACTTCCATCTGCTCAAATATAGTGGTCACAATTAGTCAGCTCAAATACTATTTTAGCATGGCGCTGCCTGAAGTAACTCTATTTTGTTTATCTTCTCAAATCCAAACTCCTCTACGGTAATATTTCCCCGGACACAGGTCAACCTAATCAGCGAAACACTGCTGAGTGAAGACATGACCTATTCTAGTGATCAATGTTCATCTTAATCAAAATTCTTTCAAAAATAGAGAAAAGAATGTGGATTGTGGAACGAAAGAAGGACAGGAAACATGGGTTGTGGTTCATATTACCAAACCTGAAAGAAATAGGACTGAATATTTTTTTCAAGTAATTTTTTTAGTCTTTTTGAAAGATGAGAATAAGCCACAGTCATGCTGAAAATGATAGAGAACTTCCTTTCCAAAATAGGGACAGTAATAGTGACTTTAGTGTGCCTATTTAGCACTATAATAAACACTAACACCTATTTGGAAGCTCAGGATTGATATTTGAATTTTAAAAGTTTTGTTTATAATATGCCTTACTATATAATTATGTAATCATATAATTGAAAATGATACTATTTAATATTCAATCTGTGGATCCTTGGTAGATGACCATCCAGGTTCTGCTTGAATACAAGTGACAAGGTGATTACTGTTTTATTATATCCAAAAAACCTATTTCATTGTTGAACAGCTTTAACTGTTTGACTGTCATTATGGAAACTTTATTTTATGTTTCTGACAACTGACCAGTTTAATTATCTATAATATTTTAAAGAGTCTGCAGAGGTTGTTCTGCAGCTTTAGAATGTTATATTAATTAAATGGCATTTCCCAGTGGTCAAATATGTTTTTATAAAAGTATATAAAATTTATGTAAGGATGCCTGATAATGGTGTCAGGTTCAGAGGCATTATGATTGGGAGGTCTTTGGGAGAAGGGCTTTTGATTTCTCAAAGGAAAGTCTTTTGAGTACCTTTAAAATGCAATTCTGGGAAGCAAAGCTAACTTTTTTGCAATCTGCTGGATAAAGAATTCGTTTTGCATCTTAACCCATGCAACAGCATTTATCTACTCCTGAGAGTGCGGTGTAAAACAAAATTGTTCAAAAGGTGGCCATTTCACAACTGTTCCATGCAGCCTAAATTGTCCCGGCATGATCACAAAATAAATACAAAATTAATTTGATTAAATAATTGTTAATTTTATGTGTAGTTATAGTTTTAACACGATCGAACTCACTCGTCATTTATTTAAGCCTTTAGTTTTATGAACAAGACTACGTGTGTATATATATATACGCATATATATTCATAGACATTATAAGTAAATCAATACATTCAGAATAGTTTAAAATACAATATTATATTGGACTACTGACTAGTTTCCATGTTTATTTTTTAAGAATTTTTTTGTGCTGCTCAAGCAGCATAATAGATTTACATGTAAATTCATGTAAATGAGCATTTTTATTGGTACAAATAAATAAAAATAATATTAGAGAACAATTATGAAGAAACAATAAAATATATTCTTAATTTCATTTAATTACGTTCTTTTAAAAATTGGATTTCTAGGGCAGCCCCGGTGGCTCAGCGGTTTAGCACCGCCTTCAGCCCAGGGTGTGATCCTGGAGACCCAGGATCGAGTCCCATGTCAGGCTCCCTGCATGGAGCCTGCTTCTCCCTCTGCCTGTGTCTCTGCGTCTCTCTCTCTCTCTCTCTCTCTCTCTCTCTCTGTTTCTCATGCATAAATAAATAAAATCTTTTAAAAAATTGGATTTCTGTCCTTTATGGATAGGTCATAATGCCTTCCCAGATACTCTAAAGAAATCAATAAATTTAAATAAGAACAGAAAACAACAAACAAAATACACTTTAAGCAAATATTTTTGTATAGTCATTTGTAAGTCACCACAAATATCTACTTTTTTCCTTCCATACTGTTTTTATACATAACAAATAAATCATATTTTAGATCAGTTATTTGAGGATTTCCCATCTGTATGCATTCAAGTCGTTTATTTCTAAAGCTTCTCTTAACATGTAAACCATTAGGGGTGAAATATGGTTTTATTGACACTTTTCATAAAAAGGATTTACTTACATTTTTAGATGTGATTGTTACATAAATATAAATTTGCTTTCAATATCAGATATTAGCTGTGTCAAGTAACACACATGTATGTATATATACACACACACACACACATATATATATGCTTACCAAATAACATCATCTTAAAATAAAAGAATAAGTAAAATGTTGAGACCTGGCTTGCAGAGGTTAAGGTTATCCATTATATTGTTAATTAATCATAAATTTAATATAGCTTGTAGGTATGTCAAAAATTTGATTAAGCAAAATATTTTAAAACATTTACCCCTCACCAAAAGAATAAAATTTTATCACAATATGGGCTTTGATCAGCTTGATGGATTGCTTAGTATAAGACTTGCTTGTTTCCCAACAGAAAAGCACAATGAGTTTATCTCAACTTACCAAGAAAAATGAATCTCTGGAGAATTGGCATTAAATCCTGTGGTTTGGCTTGTCTCCGCTTTGATGGATGTCCTATTGCCTATGTTCCCGTAAGTAGAGGAATTAAAATTAAATGGCTATACTGGATGTTTTAAGGTTATCATGATATTAAATACTCACTACTGACATTAAAAAAGGATTAAATTACATTTTAAAATAGAATGATGCAAATTGACAAAGAATGAAATAATTAAACTAAGGAAATCTATGATAACACATCACTTCTAATTTTCCTTAAGATATGTTAAGGTATATTTAAAGTTAAGCAAAGAGAGAAGATTCTGCAAAACCTGCCTGTTGAACGATTAGTGTCTTATTTCCTATGTTTAATGAAGGTATCTTACATAACAGTGCTTTAAAAAAACAGTCCTTGGGTACTTAGGAAATAAAAAGGCCTCTGGGGAAATTGTAATTCCAATATTGACTAATTTCTGTGGCATTCTTACTTCCAACATTTTAAAAATATCTATAAAGGAAACATAGGTCCACTTATTCTACAGGAATTTTGATAATGAAATTAGTTGTAGCAAAAATTAGTGTTGGTATTTGATGAATATACTGAAACGAGAAAACAAATTTTTGTTAAAAATTTTGCTTTCTTTAGAATCATAACTGATGTGTGTGTGTGTGTGTGTGAGAGAGAGAGAGAGAGAGAGAGAGAAAGAGAGAGGCTTAGGAACTTCAAAGGCTTTGAAGGCAGGGAGAATAGGTTTATTTTATTGTTTTAGTGATTTGTGCTAGAATAAAACACATTTTATCATTTTTCAATAATTATCGCTTCTCTGATTTTTTTCAGTATTCTCATTTAAAGATGTATTTTTCTTTTTATATTATTTCAAATTTACTTAAAAATAAAATGGATAGAGGTAATTCAATTAGGAGCAAACTACCAAATATAATACTTTTGTACACCTCAAATAATCTGATTTAATATAAAATATTTCCCATATAGAAAATAAAATATTTTCTATAAAACTAAATTATCCTATATGCTCCAGTACTTTGCATTTAGTAATTACTAAACAAATATTTTAATAAAGGAAGAAAAGATTTATGATTCTATTTTGGTAGATTTGATAGAGACCAAAGAGTTTATTTTTCTCAAGCTGTAGGATAGGTGTAAGAAACTATACTAATCATTCACACTAAAACAGTAGAAAGAGCCAAAACTGTGCAGCATCTGTTTGTCACTAAAGAAATTGAGCAGAATCATCTGAGAAAATGAATTACCCAGGAAATAGGCTGGTCCTAATTGAAGTGGGGGGAAAAAAATCACAAGAAACACACATCATCATTATATTTTGCACTGGAAGGGATAAGATCTACTTAGTGTTTCATTTTAAACTGGTATACATGGAACTCTAAGAATGTGTGGACTTCACTCAAGAGCTATGATTATTATCAAAGCTCAGTTAGATGCTCTTATTCTCTTTATTTTTCAACAAGAGATTTCAGTTGATAAGACCAAAGGAAAAATGGCTAAAGTAAACCTGAAAAACAAGGAACTAGGATGCCTGTCTGGCTCCGTTGATAGAACATGTTAACTCTTGATCTTGGGGTTGTAGGTTTGAGCTCCACTTTGGGTTTAGAGATTACTTAAAAATAAAATCTTTTAAAAAACAAGGAACAAATGGCAAATGGAGACACAAGTATACATGAGTATAATTTTGCTCTATAATATTTTAGGACAATAGATGTCATATATTTTTATTTTTATAGACCAATTAGTTTAGAACTCACTGTTGCCACACAGAAGTCCTGAAGGGCTTAAAGATTATGTAAAATAATAAAAGAATAGTTAAAAAATTGGAGGAAGTACTGTCTCTCATGTTCAAGCTACTGTGGTTCCCTACTCTAGATGATTTGTCTAAGCCTCCATTAGCTACCCAATTAATGGTAAGAAGGCCACTAATGGTAGGTAGTTCCACTGTGCCCTTGTCACACTTGACCATGGAAATCACTCTTTTGAATCCACCCATGTTTAGTATCCAAATTGAGGTCATCCACCCATTGTCATGTTAGACACCTGGCCACACCCTAGGTTGTTGTGTGTAAACTGGGCACAGACTCCTTTCTCCACAGTCCTCGTTCTGTGAGTATCATGGAAGCCTCATACAAGCTTCAGCCCCTCAACTTCTTAAACTCAAAACCATAGTGTCCTCCTCCACCTCAGGGCTGAAAGAGTTAATTTTCTCATAATAATTCTAAAACATAAACACTATTCACTGGCTGTCAGAAGGAGTGGGAGTAGGGAGCTTTAAGGAAAGTTCAAATTTCTAAAGATTTCCTTTCTCCTTTTCAGTGTGTAGGTAGAAAGCAGATTTGCTTTGTTTTCCCCTGGTGAATCCACAGCAACTGAGCTGAACCCAGACAGGAGTACTTGTCTCATTCTTCCTGCATATACCGTCACTTCTCATTGCTCATGGTAGTTACGTCCTATAAGTTCTCTACAAATGCTGAATTCGTGAATACTGAACCATGGCTTCCAGGCAAAATACAGTTTGTCTCCTGCAAGCCTCTGCTCACAGCATTTTCATCAGCTGATCAACAAATAACCTTGTTTTATGTGTGTTTCTATTAGATAAGATACCTTATCTAATGTCTATTCACAATCCATTAACATTGAACTCACAATAAACATCTCTATACCTCATACTTGAACAAATCTTATTTTATACATACTTATTTTATACATAAGATACATCACAGCTTTCTTGCACTTAGGAACACTAGACACCATTTTAGCATTATTCTTGGGAGCCATTTTAATCAGTATAACCAAACCCCCAAAAAGCACAAAATAAGGAAAGGTGACACTGAATAAGGCAGAGTGTGGCCTTGTTCAGTCACAGCCAGGAAGATGCACATTGGCTGATTCAAATTTTTCACTGCTTTACACATGTCCACAAATGACCATGAAATCTCTAAGTATTAATTTCATCGTTACACATAAATTTCAGTGAGTGGATAAATTTGCAAATATGAATCCATGGATAATGAAGATTGACTGTAAATATGCACATATCAGTAATTATTACATATAATAATATGCAACAAAGAATTATTATACATGTGTAAATTATCACAACTATGTGAATTGCTTTGACCTTATCACCAAACTAAGTGAGAATAATTAAGGCAAGTGCAATAACTGAATTATACAAATTAAAATAATATTTGGTAACTACACTTATTTGCTTTTGATCACCAAAGAGTGTTACTAAGACTCAAAAAAAGATGTACAGAGCTGAATAACATAGAGATATTAAAGAGGACTTGGGGTATGGATGGGTAATATAATTTTATAGGTCATAATAAAAAACTAACTTAAACTCAAAATGGATTGAAATATTATTTATTCAAGGGAATGATGACTGTGGGGAAGTCAAGGCACATGAGCACTGTAATCAGAATTAAAGCAGAGTGTGAGATTATTGCTATTATTGATATAAAAAATACTAGCTGAACTTTGGGTCACATGGAAGGTAGAAAAATTAACCTGAAGATCTACCAAATACAAATTCAAAATTAGTTAAGAATTTCATGTTATATTATGACACGAGCCAAAACTATTTATTCATTCATTTGTACATTTATTTATTGCAGGAATACAGAATGTCACAATTTCTTTTTTAAAAGATTTTATTTATTTATTCATGAGAGATAGATAGAGAGAGAGAGAGAGAGAGAGAGAGAGAGAGAGAGGGAGAGAAGCAGGCTCCATGCAGAAGCCCAAAGTGGGACTCAATCCCGGGACTCCAGGATCATGCTCTGGGCCTAAGGCAGGTGCTAAACCGCTGAGCCACCCAGGGATCCCAGAATATCACAATTTCTAAGAGCTGCTGATTATATTTAAGAATCAATTCTGTGGAAAGAAGTTTTTCAAATTTAATGTGAAAACACAAATAAAGGAGAAAATATTTTCTAGAATGCCTTTTTAATAGTTTGGGGTAGGTAATGAGTAACATAACTGTTTCATAATTTAACATCACTGTGCTTGCACTCTGTCAGAATTCAGAATTCTGTCCCATAGCAGAATGAGAAGGCAAATTCACAGTTAGACATATTCTATGGAATAGGACAGGTACTGGGTCAGGCAGCCCAGTGCAAATCTTGGTGATCAAAATTCAATCTTTTTGAAAAGGATGGGTACTTCATAAGATGAACAGTGGAATTTTTCCTGACAGATGCATGGAGTAGGGTGATAGTTATTCTTATATGTCCACCCTCAGAACTTTGGTAGACAGGCCACTGACTTTGCATGGTCTACTGGGACCCCAAAAAGTGTATGGCATGCTTTCTGTATGCTAAGGCAACCAAGATAATAGGTCATTTCAAAACCTGCACTTGGAGCAAGTCCTAAAGCAGACTGAGTTCTGAAGGTCATCTGAAACAGGTAATCAGGATCATTCCAAAGCAAAATTATCTGATTTTAAAACAAAGCAAAATCATCTCCTAATTGAGATTCAGCTGGATCAGAAAATTTGAGAATATCTGAACATACAAGTACCACATATATAATTTCTCTGACAAGAATAGAAGGAAGAGTTTTGAGGGAAAAGTTTCCAATAGATGATTCCTATGCCAGCCATTGGTCCTGAGTATGGTGCAGGAGAGTGAGCAGTGATATGCAGGCTTTGGGTATGTGTAGGACATTTGGATATCAGATCTCTGCACTTCAGAGAGAAACTGAATTGTATTTGACTCATTCCACTTTTCTCCAAAATTTTCTACATCCACTGATCTGCATAATGAAAATAGATCATTATAATGTTGAATATTAGGCAATCTAAAATCTTGGTAACTTAATATTTCCAAAATTAATTTTCTAGGCTTCTAATCCTTTATCTCAGCAAAAGTGGAAAAATAGTGCATATGTAAAGTCATAGCATAGTGTGTTCCTATGGAATATATAGACCTAAGCATCCTTGTACCATTTGAAGTGAATATTAGTGATATTTTCTTAGAAAGTAGTACTCTGTTCAGGGAGGTGAGAGAAATATGACACTTCTACAAATTTTGCCATGGTAATAAATTAAGCACTTCTATACAAAACCAAATGTTCTAACACTGTATTAGAGTGATTGTGACCTCTTGACAAATAGCCAACTCCATCCTGAGAACATCTTATTTTATTTTATTTATTTTTTAAAGATTTATTTATTCATTCATTCATTCATTCATTCATTTATTGAGAGAGAGAGGGATTCCTGGGTGGTGCAGCGGTTTGGCGCCTGCCTTTGGCCCAGGGCGCGATCCTGGAGACCCAGGATCGAATCCCACTTCGGGCTCCCGGTGCATGGAGCCTGCTTCTCCCTCTGCCTGTGTCTCTCTCTCTCTCTCTCTCTCTGTGACAATCATAAATAAATAAAAATTTAAGAGAGAGAGAGACACAGACAGAGGGAGAAGCAGGCTCCATGCAGGGAGCCCGATATGGGACTCGATTCCGGGACTCCAGGATCACACCCCGGGCTGCAGGCGGCGCTAAACCGCTGCACCACCGGGGCTGCCCGAACATCTTATTTTAAAAGTTAAACATATATTCTTCAAATTTTGGTTTTTCTATGATGTCAAAGTATCCTCATATAAAATTTTCATGCCAGTGCTGTACCTTTTACATGCTTGAGATAGCCGTCCTTCAGCAGGCACTAAAGTATTCCATTTGTAATTTGTAAATCCCCTTATGGACTGTGAAGATGAAAGTACTTGCTAATGCTATAAATGTGAGACTGGGATTCCAAAGAGGGGGAATATATGTGAAGCTATTTAATCTCAAACTATTCTATTAATTTATTTTTTCCTTGTAAGATTAGTCATAACACTGAAAATGGAGACCGTGTGAGAGTGGATTCCAATATCATTTCAAAAATGTTATTTTTTGTGTTAAATATATACTAATCAAATTTAATTAATTTAAATCTCCTAATAGAATGTCAACTTAAAAAATTAGAACTTCTGTCAATATCTTTTAGAATTGGAGAAGGGTTTATAGTGCATTTGTGCAGTTTTGTTTAAAACAAGAAAAATAGAAAGACATTTAGATTTATAGAAAATGTAAGTTAAAGTATTTATTATATTAGCTTAAATTCAGCATTTTGGAAATAGCATTTGACTCAATATATTTTAAGAGATTTCAAATCTTTGAAAATATTCCATAAGATTTAGAGAGCAAAAGCCAGTTTTTGATTGAAAACAATGAACATGACAAAAAATGACCTATAAAAATATAGTTTTGACCTTGGGTTTGGTGATGAGTTGTTAGATACACCACCAAAAGCTAGATCCATGAAAGGAAAAGATTTAAAAGTTGGACTTCATTAAAATTGAAAACTTCTATTCTGCAAAAGATACCATTAAGAGAATGAAAAGGCAGCTCCAAACTATGAGAAAATGTTTGCAAATCACATAACTCACAAAGTACTTTTATCCAAAATATGCAATGAATGAACACTTAAAGCTAAACAAGAAAATAAATTACCCAATTAAAAAATGGGCAAAGGATCTGAACAGACACCTCATAGGAAAAGATACACAGATGGAACATAAACATATGAAAAGAGGTTCACATCATATGTCCTTAAGGACTGGCTAATTAAAACAGCAACAAGCTACCTCAACACACTTATTAGAATGGCTAAAGTAAAATACACTGACAGTACCAAAGCTGGCATAGATGTAGAGCAACAGAAACTCATTCGTTGCTGGTGGGAATGAAAAATATTATAGCTGCTTTGGAAGGAAGTTTGAAAATTTCTTATGAAACCGAATATATTCTTACAAAACTGAATATACTCTTAGAATATGATGCGGCAATCATACTCCTTGGTCTTTACTCAAATGAGTTGAAAATTTGTGTCCACACAAAAACCTTCACACAAGTGTTTCTAGCAGTTTTATTTATCTTTGCCAATCAATGAAAGCAACAAAGATCTCCTCCAATTGGTGAATGGACTAAAAAAAAACCCTGTAATACATCTATTAAATGGTATATTATTTAGCGATAAAAAGAAATGAGCTATCAAGCCATGAAAAGAATAAAAGGAAGCATTAAATGCATATTGCTAAGTGAAAAAAGCCACTCTGAAAAGGCTTGTGTGACTCCAACTATCTGACAGGCTGGAAAAGACAAAACTCTGAAGACAAGTAAAAATATCTCTGGTTGTCAGAGGATAAGAGAAGGAGGAAGGGAATTATGATACTTCCAGTTTTGTTCTTTTTTTTCAAGATTGCATTATCTAATCAAGATCTTTTGTGGCTTTGTATACATTTTTGGTTTATTTGTTCTAGTTCTGTGAACAGTGCTATTGGTATTTTCATAGGGATTACATTAAATGTGTATATTGCTTTGGGTAGTATAGATATTTTAATAATATTTGTTCTTCCAATCCATGAGCATAGAATGTCTTTCCATTTCTTTGTGTCATCTTTAATTTCTTTCATAAGTGTTTTATAGTTTTCACAGAATAGGTCTTACACCTCTTTGGTTAAATTTATTCCTAGATTTTTTTTTTTTTTTGCAATTGCAAATGGGATTTTACCTTAATTTCTTTTTCTGCTGCTTCATTATTAGTGTATAGAAATGCAAAGGATGCTAAAATCTAACAATAGCACTAGTAGGAATTTACTCAAAGGATCCAAAAAGACTGATTCAAAGGGATACATGCACCCCAATGTTTATAGCAGCATTATCAGCAGTAGCCAAATTATTGACAGAGCCCAAATGTCCGTTGACTGATGAATGGATAAAGAAGATGTGATGTATATACAATGGACCATGACTCAGACATAAAAAAGAATGAAATATTGCCATTTGTAATAATGTGGATGGAGCTAGTGTATTATGCTAAGTGAAATAAGTCAATCAGAGAAAGACAAATACCATATGATTTCACTCATATTTGGAACTTAAGAAACAATACAAATGAACATAGGGGGGTGGAAAAAGAGAGGCAAACCAAGAATCAGACTCCTGACTATAGATAGCAAACTGATGGTTACTGGAGGGGAGGTAGAAGAGGGAATTGGCTAAATGGGTGATGCATATTAAGGAGGCACTTGTGATGAGCACCAGATGTTGTATGTAAGTGATGAGTCTCTAATTCTACACCTGAAACTAATGTTAACTAGCTGGAAATTAAATAAAAACTTGGAAAAAGAAAAAAATAGGGGGAAATGTTGTGGATTTCTGTACAGTGATTTTGTATCCTGTAACTTTACTGAGTTCATTTATCAGTTGTGGTAGATTTTT